>NW_003805419.1:901431-1101421 GCF_000255335.2 Galendromus occidentalis | reverse complement strand
CTAGAGAGACTCAGTGATAACACGTGCTGTGCGTGGCGTAGCCCTAGAATGAGTGTTGCTTTTGTTGGCCGTTGAAATTGTAACTCGCTAGGCCGACGACGAAGTGATCGCGGCAAACGCCGCACCGGCTCCGTTGGTTCAGCGCACTTTCCAACAGTCCCCGAAGCCTGGTTCCACATGGCGCGTGTATGCCCTTCTCGGATGAGAACCAGGAATTACGCATGGCCTGCACTTCCTGTCCGCGTCCGGAATGGGCTCGCCGACACCTGGTCGAGCACTCGAGGAACCATTGCCCCCCGATATTTCTTTGCTCTGATAATAATCATCTCAAGCTCTTCCCAATCAAAATCTTCCATTTCTGGCTCCGGACTACGCCGCGAATCATCACTTCTTGGCCGCAAACGTGATAATTTCGCATGCCTCTGGGTCACCGGCCTATCCGCGTTGGTTCAGGATTCTCTTTGGCGGTGAATGCAGCGGGAGGGCGATCGAACCCCATTCAACGTAGAGATCTTCTCCATGCCAAATGTTGGTGGTGCTCACGATCGGAGAAGGGCTATTCCCACTGCCCCGACATAAACTGATCTCGAAGCATCCAGAACCCGCGGCCGGTTCGCGATAGGCCCCGATCCCCCGATCCTGCCTCTCGGCCAGGTCGGTCTCAGATTCCTTTGACGAGGGGAGCAATCGCTCAAGATCTAGCTTCCGCGGTCGCGCATGGGGATCGGACCGCAAACCGCAAGGCGGAAATCGGGACTGATCTTCTCCCGGGATGTCCGAACGCCGAACGACGTGAATTCTCTCGAGAATGAATTCGTTCGTCCGAAAATATAACGTATTTGAGCAGGAGGCATCCGGAATCCTCTCGGTGAGCTCGAAACGACGATGAGACAGCCGGAGGGGCTCATTCCCTCAGAAGGCTGCAGAAGGGCAGGTGTTTTAGTCGATGTAAGCTCGATTTTCGGGAATCTCATAGCGTGCGCACGAAATGGCTTAACCCTCTCCTGGCATGATGACAGGATGACGGAGTAATAGATTGTCGGGACGGGCTTCCATATCATCCAGCATGAATCGGCATCCGATTTGAACAAAGACTTGGACGATCTCCGCACCACATCCCCAGTGAGGGACTTGAGTTTTAAGAAAACTTCCCACCGTTTCCAGGACCACTCGGAATCAGCGAAGTCTCTCCTCATTCCACCAAGGTTTTCCACTGACAGAGAAGTCAGGCTGAGCGAGACGACCCTAGGGATTCGGTTGCCTTCTCGTGGGAGCCTAAGGAGGTCAAGACTCCCCGAATTATTGACCAGAATCGGAGCATGACCTGGATGAATCTCTTCTGAAAGAGAGAGGCCTGCGTTGTACATATGACAAGAGTTTCAGGAAGCTCACCTTGTTCCTCGGCGCGGCGGTGGCAGTCTGTCAATCCGATGAATCCGAGAGCTGGTACATCGCCACGGGGTTGAGCGAATCGATAAGTGAGGAACTGCAAAATATCGCCGAGAAACCAAACCCGCGTTGAAGTATTGGAACATCGGGATGAAGGTATGGATGGACGATTGAAACCATAGGCCACGTCATCTGCGAATGCAACGAAGCATTCTTCGAGGAAGAGGAAATACTGAAACGACTGGGACTTGACAGAGATCCCTCCTCGAGGATGATACGCGACACCCAGAGACTCCTACAGCGGTGGGAGGAAGAAACTAACAATATCCGCTGAGACTACTCGCCACTGAAGTGAAAGCGTCATTTAAGAAACTCAAATGAGGATAAATGAATACCAATACCAATACCAAGGTGTTGCAGTCAAAAACCGCACCGTCAGACGATTATCTGGGGCTGCTCATTCGTAGACCACCTTCGGATGAGACAGATCCCAAAGATCTTATAGAGGTCGACCCTCCCGTCCGCGTGACTGGAGGCTATGCTGGCCTTCCTAATGATGAGTGGTATGCTGAGACTAAAGTGAGCGTCGATTGATAGCAATTGACGACGAGTCCGAGATAAGCGTTTCGCCAGTGAGTAAACTCCATTGCATGAACTATACTGTAGGGTTCGCCGATTTTGCTCCGATACTCTGTGAAATAGTCAGGCTGTCGGTGCAGTGTCTTGGTCTCGGCGTTGTTTTCACAACGCGTTCTCGCGCCTCGGAGCTCTCAACGGAACCGATACCGATTCGCTGATATCCGAGATGTCGATTCTGGACTGCGAAGTTCAGTGGAAAGAAAACTCTGAAACTTTCAGATGCAGATTTGGTCAGATGACCATCTCGCGTAGACGGTCCGGTAGTCTCGATCCCGATTGTGAGCCATGATGAAAAATCGTTCGTTGCAATTTCTGCCGATTTCATGGGGATTCAAATCTAGGATCATGCGGCGCCGGGGCTCGAACAGCGCTCGAGCCCTTCCCTATTCCCGGATGTCTTTCTGCTCACACCCCGAGACATTAATTCCTTGAACGAAATGGGTCCCTGAGAAACGCTATATAATTTCGAGGCTGCGCATCACATCATGGGTCCCGCACCCAATACCTTCAATGTGACTACAATGGACAGGACACCCCTGTCTGCTCTCGTCACACAAGGATGAGGCTCGGTATGGTTTTCCTCGCTTCTATTTCTCTTTATTATCTTAATCGCAAAGGGCTCCAATTCTCCTTGGAGATGCTATGTCTGACAGTGAGATTCGTGCTGAGAGGTTCCTTGTCGGACTTCTTTCACATCCAATCTGGAGCTCTTCCGGTGTACTCCTCATCCTTCCTTCAGGATTCAGTCGGGAGTCCCGTACAGAGAATCTGTTGCAGCAACTCTCGTGGAACGCGCAGGTCTTATGCTCTTCAGCCTGGAAGAACTCCGCGTCTGCGCCTCCTGTGGGTTCCGCCGCGGAACGCGTATTCGAAGGACGCGGCAGCTACGGACGCGACAGGTATAAAACCACTCCAAAATATAACAAATGAACGTGATAATGTTATTTGATATCTAGAATTCAGCTCCGAGAAACAGTGTACACCAGTTTCCAGGATCGTGCGGATTGTAGATCGTGTTGGTCGAGCGATCAATGAGAAAGTCCATCATTTGAGGGTTGAAGCTCTCGTTCTGATAGAACGAACATTTGATCGTCTCGGAAAGATTCCGTTCGGACTGCTCCAATATAACTAGACGGTTTGACTTTTTCCTTCTGCGAGATCTGAGAGAGTCTAATGTACTCTCTAGCACGATGCAGCCTTTCCTCAATCGACGATCTCAGTGCAGAGACGTGTTAGCTTTCTCTCTCTGGCGTTTGTTCTGGAACCAGATGTACACCTGGAATGTTCACGATAAGCCTCAAAAAATTATCCATCTCAGCTTCGAGGAGGCATGCAAATGGGGTGGAACTAATCGAAAATGGCTCGCCAATGGCTTGGTTGGAAAAGGAGCTCACCTGTTTCCCGGTCTTTTCTTTAAGCTCCTTTGCGATATTGATACACATGTCACGTGTTGCATATCTATCCATCCTGGAATAGAATCTTCCTTGTCAGTATTTTGGATAGTGAGGGACGACGCGGCTTCGGGTGGAGCGACCGGTGACAGGAGCCAAGAATGATAACTAGCGAAATACCATAACTTCATGCAACTACCTGAAGTATGACTCCAAGATGGCTTTTTCCTCCGGAGAGAAAAATGTCTTCTCGCCGCTCCAGCGGGGTGTAGGGGGCATTTGAGAAAACTCGGAACATGATCTTGTTGAGAAGTCCTGCTCAAAAATGGGAGTCGATGATTTAGGAGTTCAGAATTGGGACCAGTTAGGTGGTTCTATATCCTGCATATAGGTACAATGAGGACCATGATGACGGATGACTTGCCTGTGAGGAACACAAGGATGAGAAGCCGCTGAAGAAATCCAAGCTTGCCACAGCGCTCTTGAGCATCTGGAGACCTGAAAATGCAAATATATCCCCTGCTCAATACTTGAGATGTTTCGCTCTCCCGGGGTTCGGGCGCCAAGGCCATCGCTGATCTACTGTATATGAGGGTCTTTCTGCCCGTCTTTCGGGAGTCTCCTATTCTTTATTTAAGGGTTTGTTACAAGGAGCTGTCGGGAGGTTACCCGGCATGACTACGTGCGATGGGTTCTTTCAAAAAATATTTGAGTGCTTCACCCACCGAAAATCAAACTTTTGCAAGAATGGGAAAAAGGGAAACTCGCAAAACTCCTCGAGGGCTGTACTATGGAGCTTCGGAGGCGGATTCTCGGGAACCCTTAGGAGAGATATCGAAGCGGGAAAACGGAGTAACGAGGAACGGAACATGGGGGGGGGCGGAATAGCGGGGTTGAGGGGTTGGAGGGGGAAACTCGGAGAGCAGAGCGTTGGAAAACCGGGGAAGAGAGGGAAGAGTTCGCGAAGACCACGGGAAAACTTCAAAACCGGAGAACAGGAACACGGGTCAACGGGGAAGTTTGGAAGCGTGGGGACGAGAAACCTGTGCGGGAACACGGGGAAACGGAATGATAGCTTAGTTGGGTAAGGAAAAAGCAGTGGAACGGTATACCGAAAATACTCGGTGAAGGAGGGAAGAGAAGAGCCGGGAGGAAACGGAAAATGATTATCACGAGAGGAGGGAAAATGACGGGTAATACATTGACAGCAAGCCAACTCATAGCAAGCGCACGTGCGCGAGCGAGTGGACATTGTAGCGCTCTGCATGATAGATATTCGCGAGGAATGATCGATGATAATTTTCAGCTAAGTTTCGAGGCGCTGAGTCGGCGCTGGGTCGGCGCTGTCGATTTTATTCCGCCGACCCAGGACTATATATATGATTTTCCATCGACGAATGAGGAGGATTGCTCGCATCCGAAGAAAACCTCGAGGAATCTGAAAGGGAACCGACTGTAAGCGATAGATGTTCTTGCTCTCAGGGAATCACCAATCGAGTATACCGTATCCATCATTGGAGGACTGGGAATCCATTCGAGTATTGCTAGCCTGGGAATTAACATGTTAGTATCCAATGATCGCGAATGATCCGTCCAACTTTGCCCTGAAGAGGAGCCACGGTTCAGATGGCTTCGGTATAGAATATGAATCTACCGGTGAACTGAGAGCCCCTGAGAAGGGGCTGAGGCTCGGGTGGTGAATGGAGCTCTCTGAAAGGATGATGGTCGTAAGTCTTCCTGTTTGATGACGTTGACTAGAATATTTTCCGCGAAGCTCCGAGCACCTACATTGAATTACCACCGGAACATCCATTCTGAATATCTCCATCGAATGCTGCCGGGAGACTCCCGGCGGGAGTGAAATTACCGAAAGTGAGGCGGAGGGCGAACCGGTGTGAGTAGCCTCCACAGAATCGCTAGGGGGGTGTCTCGATCACAGTTTGCGATTGCGCAGGGAGAAAGTACAAGTCGGAATCCAAAGGAGAATTTCGTGTATCTCAACCCTTCATCCTGGGAATTAGACCTTGACAGCCAAAACGACCCCGACTATTCCCTCAGTCCCAGCTCGATCTCACATTGCCCAGCAGAGGTCTCCCTTCCGGGCCACATAGGAGTATGATCTCATTCGTGAGAATGTACACAATGTACAAATGGAAGGTTCAGATGTTTGTAAGCACGCGTCCACGACCGGGACGATGGATATGTCGTCTGTATATTCGATGTCACATGGTCATCGTCCTGATAGCACCGAGGAATTTAAATTCACCAATGATGGCAACGAACAAGCCGGCAGCGAATACTGGGCTGAAGATTCAAAGGAGGGATGTCGCCTCATTCGGTGTTCTCACCGCCGTACGAAATCGACGAGATGGAACTTCAGGTTCTCAACTCGGGCAACACTACTGCTTCGGCTAGGTTTGAAGGGATCTCATAAGCGTCAAGCACATCCTCGATGTTACAAATAGGTTCGAGGAACTATTTCAAATCATGTCTTCGAGTTTATTCCGTCAAAGATGGTGATAGAGTAAGTGCATACAACAAGCGCATTTACAGAGCCATCGGGAGTTATCCATTCTCAACATCCAATTCGATCGCAGGTGCTAGCTAACAATATTCTCTCGTGTGATCATGTGCCCTCGCTCGATTTGATTTTCGTCGCTTCCTGAGAAAACTAACGCTTCAAAACGGTCGAGGCGGCCATTCGCGGAGGTCGGGTAGACCTTCTAGATGGGCCAGGAACGGGGGTAGGGAAAGACATGTCCGTGAAGAGTTCGCGTTCTGATTCGAAACAGTTGGATTCTCAAGGTTTTGGGAGCTTCCCCCGGAGTGGTGCTGAACTTGAGTGGCGGCAGCCGCGGCTGCCGCAGCGGCAGAGCTTTCCCGCCATCGCAACATTTGTTTCTCTTTGGCTCTGCGATTTTGGAACCAATTTTTTACCTGGAACAGTACGAAAAGCTCAGGGTCGAGCTTTCTCGTCAACGGTAACCGACCACCCAGACTGTGGCCTCATCATGAGAGAGTCCCGGAAACGACCCCGCCTTGCCCTACCTGCTCCTCCGCGATCCCAATGCTCAAGGCGATGTCAGTCCTCGCTTGGTGATCAATGTATGGCGTTCGTCTATAAACTTCTTCCATCAGAGCTCGCTGCGACTCCGTGAATGTGGGTTTCTCGCGCATCCGGAGAGTAATCGTGGCTGCATTTCAAATAAGTCATAAAATCTCCGCCGATTATGTCCGCAGCTTTCTCCAGGACTAGGGCATTAGGACGGGGATATTATTTTCTTTCCGGAAGCCAGAAGTGACGAATACGGTGGGAAAGGTGTCGAGCAGAGCAAGGGGTGTTAATGATGTTAATCCGATAACGTAGCCGCAAACGAGGACTCACGCACGACAAAAGATTTTATTCTCTGAAGACCCTGCTGTGACATATCAGAATATCAGCAGGGCAGCTTCGGTGGGGAACACGAAGGAGGTCGCGCCTCAGATCTCAATTTTACTCTCGCATCGAATTTCGTGGGATCCCAAGAGTTCATCCATGAGCTTCCGCCAGTCATTCAAGAGAATACGTCCGATTTTCCTCACTTCCCGGACTGGAAGTGAGGAAAAGCGGAATCGAAGCAATATGACATCCCTCGACGCTCAATACTATGAGTTGTGCGATATTATTGGACCTTGAGCAGCGTCACGAGCAGACAAGAAGCCGCTCCCTTGTTTCTGCTCTGCCATGGCAACATCTCCGAAGAAGCAATCCCGTTCCGAGTGTCGTCGATGACAGATGCTTTTTGCCCCTCACCCCTGTCCCCTTTCCCTCGCTACGCTTCTGTCTGTTACATTGAACACTACAAGTAGTCAGTCCGAAAATATTCCACAACATCGATGATATAATATACATGTCTACGCAGAATGAGCCGTTCGATTGATGCCATTGATGGCTCAGCATGAATATATAACATTTGAGAGCCTGAATATGGCTACGTCTACAATACGTGATACGATCGAAATCACCCCGACAGTCCATGAGAAACTGAGCGCTTCGTGAATATTACGCCGACTCGTCTGTACATTCCAGGAGATACACAGTTGAGGAGTCGTCGGGGAGATTGCTGCATGAAACTCGAATCTTGTCGAGGACTTACATTCTGAAGGAGTCCCTCCTAGTCCCTATACACATAGATCGATACTTCTTTTCTCGGTGGCTTCTCTGTAATTTTGACATACCGAGAACACAGAGCCGTCAATCGAAGCATTCCACTCACGCAAGGCGATGATGAAACACCACTTTAACCCAGCATACACTCGGATATCTGACGGGAGCCCAGCAAGCCTCCTCATAACACTTGATAGCTGAGGCTTCGATGGAATTGAGGGAGAAATTATGGATTACACAGTTATCGCGCGCTTCACCGGCGCAGAGAACCTGTAACCAGTGCGAGCGTACGGCACGATTTCCGAACCGAAATCGGTCCTGGGAGAAACTCCAAAAGGACGAATCAGCACATAATACGAGGCCTTCTCAGCAGAATGCTATGATGGCGTCCATCTTACTCAATGATTGATTGGTCTCCATCTCCATCCAGAGGGCGCTGGAATCGTTGTGTTTTGGCCGTGCTGCTCCTTCTCGCGCAGTATTCCTGTGCCTGGATCGCTCAGATGTCCATCTGAAAGGAAACTCAGGGTTAGAACTCGGTTTTGGCAACATTCGACTGCAACTTGCTGGCTGGGGTAATAAAGGGTGGTCGTTCTGAGAAAATAGTTATTACCGACAATATTGCTCTAGGGATATCGGTGATCAAACCAGCCGAATTCTAGGGATGTCTAGGGACGAGTTCTCTCGCCACCGCAGAACGATGTCGGTTTCAACCCTACTAGGTCCGAGATCGTAACAGAGTCGTGCCTCCGGGTTCGATGCGACGTCAATAGTGCATCCATTGGGATTGCATTGGATCATGTGAATACATTTAAGCCCGAACGATGATCACGGCTCTAGGGAAAGTGTCCCCATATTTGATGACGGGGCGGTAGATTCAAAAACAGAACAGATGGATGACAAGTATTCGGCTCAAGCTTGTTTCCGGAATTTTGACCTCCTAGATTGTGCGGAAACTTCTCAGTACCTGATCATTGAGACTCCGTACGCAGGCAGGGCGCTGCGATTGAAGGAAAGTGAATGAGAGGATCTGTCCGTTCGGTGCAATCGAATCGATTCCCATCGCTGGGAATCGTAATTCGAGAGAGCACACTATCGTCTCGAGATTCACGGAAAATCGAGACTCATAAGTATCATTAGAATTTAGGACCATGAATACACGGAATCATTACCCTCAAGTAGTGCCTTGATAGTGAGATGAGTCTGTGGGCAGAGGCCCCATAGTGGTGCTCTCCGTCCGTGGTGTCAAACGACCATCTGCCATCAAGGCTGAGTGAGGATAATTGATCTCAATCGAGACCGGGCTCCACTGGTACTCATTTCGATTGGTCCATGTTTAGCGAGCTGGATTGCATTTGAGAAAGCATGGGTCTTCCTTTTTTTTGTTTCAGCTCTGTCTCGCGGGGGAAATTCTACTCGCGGGGACGACGCAGCGAGGCCGGAGCGCTTCCCCGGTTCCGGAGAAAAAGAAAGTTGCGACGATCCATCTCGCGAGATAGTCCCGATAGGGTCATTCAGCCTGGGGCGCGAGTGAAACCATAAAACGGAATTTGAAACTCGGAGAATTTGAGATGATCTACGAAGTGAATTTGGAAAGAAGAAACCACGAATAGAACAAGAGAATCGTGCGCACCTAGTCCACTCATTCTCATTCTTGGGACAACGAGAGAGAACTGAAATTGCTTGGCTCATCCTCTCCTGGAACATATCCTAAACGCAGAACTCTCCGATCCGAAGCATCTTTCGAAACCGTTTATTCGCAGACTCAAATGTATCGGTGAAAAAGATGCGCCGTCTATTTGCCCTTCTTGGCCTTGACCTTCCTCGTGTAGAACTCGAGCTCCTTGCCTTCGAGAATGTATCCATCGCACCGGCCGCACTGTCCGGGTCGTGACGAAATGCAGGCCTTCAGTCTACCGGTGGCAAACTGTTCCTCCATGAGAGCATCGATGGGGGCCTTCTTCTGGAGGGTCTTCTGCGCTTCGCTCTCCAAGCGTTTCTTTCCAATGGTGACACCCTCGATGTCGGCGATCTTGGTGCCGTGTTTGCGACCAAGAGGGAGGGCGTAGTGGTTTTCGTACCACTGACGGAAGGGATTGGCGTCGACGAGAACGATGGCGTTCTTGACCAGGGTCTTAGTACGAACGAGCTCGTTGTTTGACGCATTATAGATGACATCGATGATACGGGTCTTACGGGTGCATCGTTCCGAGCCCCACGAGAAGTTTCCTGTGAAAATCGGGAGGAGGATTAATTTCAAAGCATTCCTTACAGAGGAGGTTGGGATGCTCCCTCGAAGTGGAACGAATACGTAACTCGGAACGTCTCGTATCTGGGTTATTGTTCCCCATTCACTGATGACCTACCGTGATCCAGACGGAGAGCACGGAATTTGATGTTTCCTCCTCGTGTACGAACTTGATGAACTCTCTGGGGGGTTCCCTGTGAGAGCTTGGTGTTAGCGGCTGGGCGACCCAACTCAAACTTCCTCTTCTTGCGAATTTGGATACGTTTGCCTCCGGTCGCCCGGTGCTTATGAGCACGATCGCGAGAGATACCCATACTCGTTCAACGTCTGCAAAATAAGCTCGTCAGTTTTCCGAATACGAGTATTCGCCGCGGTGATATGATAGCAGCTCAAGCTCCGGAGCTCCAGAAAGAAAGCTTTGCACTAGCACTTTGATGGGATGTTCCCCGACAGCGGCATCTCAATACACCAACATTCGGATCACAGAATCACGGTTCAAGTGAGTTTCAGCCGATCCACCAAGACCAGGACGCCCAGCATTTCGATCGAGTACCCGCGAACGAACACTTCTTGCACGGAATATCTTTTATCTTGAGGATCAACTCGAGAGATTGAAAAAGATGGAATTCTTGCTTTCGATAACACATGCCGCAGCACGTGTCACCACATAATCACTTCGGAGTCGCTTCTGAGATGTTTTAAACTCTCATTTCACTGCCACACCTCAGAAAGCGACGCAAACTTGATTCCTATGATCTTGCGACACGATTGACACGAACAAAGGGCAGAATCTCCGAGAGAATCCTGTAAAAATCTGCGATGCCGAATACACACCTGGCCCTCAGCGAGAAAAAGGAAGCGGCCATTACGGAGCGCTGCTGGCTTCAAAAGCGTTGCATCCGGTTTCTGTTGTCGGCTTCAAATTTTGGCGCGAACGGGCACTCCCCGATCTCTCGCCGGTACGTCCGAGCCTATCGCGAGCGGAATCGATATTGTTGGCTCCACGGATCCTGGGTCGGATAGTCTATAATTTTCACTTGATTGAGACACCAATCAACCAACTGATTAAGCGGTGATCTGGTCCACAATGTATCCGAATCAGGCGGCCAGTGGCGCGAATTTCGAAATTGTCAGCAGATGGGATGTAAAATCGCTTCTTCGGGGGTCCGGAGACCATCGCTCACCTGCTGTTCATTCTCACTAATCCGGCTGATGTTTTCATCAGTTCAGTCCTCGGTCCGGAAACTTGCTCCATCTCCCGGAGCTCCCTACCTTGTGCACATTTGTACTGAATCTGAGGGCAGCCGGTGCCGTCACATCGAGGTTAAAGCACTGCCAACATGATGAATCACTTTGTTTCATTAAACAGAATCTCCAGGTTTTCAAGTTGAGGAAAATTTCACAAGAAGAAAAGCTCATCAAAGCCCTCTCACGGGGTAGAGCGTCGAGGAGCAATCTTGCGCTGCCCCGCTGAGCCAACATGAAGAATTGTTTTGCAATCTTCGAGAATACCCTGTCGGAGTGATATCTCTCGACGGAATCGACAGAATGCGCAGATATCCGAAACGGTTCAGTTTCGCTTTTCGGTCGATCGCTCCGCCGAGCAGCTTTCTGCGGCACACCCCGCATGGATTGCTTTGTTTATATTGGTGAATGTACCGGGCTTTGGACACCTAGGGGGAATTCTTATTGATCCCCAGTAATTCGGGGGCGGGGGGGAGCTCAGCAACACCGTATAGGAGCCTATGGGACAACACTGTGACCAATTACGGAACATTATAGTGAATCCCTAGTTCCGAAACTGTTACGTGTTCCATGGAAAGGTACTTTTTCCCCATGACACTTCATCCGAAAGAACTCCCGTCATGCAAAATACGAATTCGACTTGTGTCAATGGTCAATACTCGCAACATGAGGGGCATGCACAAGAGGTATGCAGTGAACTCTCGTCGTGACGGACACCGTCACGTAGAACTTGCAAGTAATACGCATAGCTTTTTTTCTTCTTTCTCTGGCTGACCCGCCATGGGGATGATAATAAGTGGAAGACGGAATGGTCCGGTTCCGCTGCTTCAGACCCTGCATAGAAGGGTTTCTTGGGTTGAGCTCGCGCCGGTTTTTCGAGGCCTACTGACGCGAACACCTCGCCGGCTTGACATGTCTTCCGAGGATTCGTGCAATGCTCTCATCAAAAGACTTCTCATGATGGAACGAACTTTGTCTTGGATTGAGGATGAACCCGATATCGTCCCAATACTTGAGCTGTATACTGTGTCGGGATGTCTAATGCCCACGGCATCCGACCATTGACAGGAAAACCATGTATATCAGCTTGACTTTGGGATCGAAAACACAATTTACCAACTTAATTTGTAGCTTTATAAATAGTTGTAAGTTGTTAACGAAAGCAGCGAGATCGCAACGCAGAATGACTCTGTTTCCATGATATAACAAAAAGCTTGATCTTCCCCCGATGCTTCAGAGCTTCTTCACATCATCGTCGTCATCGAGATCCAAGTCAGCATCGCTGCCCGCCGTGTTGACACCGAGCGCTTGAGCGACAACATCTTGCAATGTTGCGCTCAGTGGCTTCGGACCCCCACCTAGAGAAGAAAATCTCACGTTAGATGTCAACGCCACTTTCCCTAAATCGACTCGGTATCGGATTCGTATTTTCAATGGACTTTTTTTCCGTTTCTACGTACTACTACTGGGTGGGCTGCTCGGTGTATTAGTGTTCTTCTTGTCACTATCCTTTATGCACAATCGAGCGACGCGAGCGATGGTGGTCACACCATCAGGCACGCAACACGATCGTCTCCATCGGTTCGGTCCAGGGAAAGCGTACATGCCGCAGCAGTCGCTGTCAGGACAATCGGACGATCCCTCGCACTGATGGAGATAGGAGAAGGGGAACGGACACATTTTGTAGATGCCGAGACCGAGGTCGATTTGGCTCAGAGCACTCGTAACTTGACTCGCGAAAGCAGCGGCACTCGAGTTGCCAGTGGCAGAAGTGGCTGCTGCGGCAGCATCGCGGCTGAAGCTTTCAACCGGGATTGAGGGAGGACTCGATTTCTTATCGGAGAAGTCTTTGGTGACTGCACTCAAGAACTCCGCGTCTTTATCGGTTCCTTCGAGGACAACGGCTTGACACAATCCGAGCAAGGCTGGGATGAGAGCTAGCGTCGTCAAACTTCTGAAGAACATTTTGCAAAAGGCGAAGAACACGATACGGACGTCGCGAGGTTTGGGCTCCAGTAATTCACTTCTGGTTTAGAACGACGTTAAATAGACGCCGTCCGAAGGCGGATGAGCCGCGGGCGAGCCAGTGCTTGACCGTCCGTTCTGTGCGGCGCTGACCGGCGCTTCCGGAATCATCGTTTTTCCCCGGAAAGGAAAACCGTAAATTCACGGGGAGCGGAATCGTTTCAATCCACCAATTATTCCCAATTGGGGATCATGCTAAAAAGTAGATCACTGCCCCTTAAAGAACTCCTTGAAGAACTTCATTGAAATGTATTCTCTTCCGCAGATGCGAGGGTCGTACTGGAGAGGGTTCCACGATTGATGGGGGGCACTAACTAATCGCAGGTTATGTATGGCGCGACCGTCCACGGCGATTATGCAAGGGCGGAACAGAAATTACGGATAGACTTGCGGATGGCGCCGACAGGCAAAGCTCAATAGATGCTTCTCCGGATGTGGATTTTCGCCTGCGGTCTTCGCTCACCGTGTCCAGACGGCACAAGGGAGAAGCGAGTGAAAAACAGAACACCTGCTTCGAAGGAAAAGGAAGATGGCACGTACACCACGCGATTTTCAACATCCTGAACCGACGCTTGGAAGTATGTTCCTGGGATCAGTGTCGCTCCGTGTTGGCGCAGTAAAATCTCGTGAGTCAGGGTATCGCTCTCGAACTGCGATTCTGTCAGATGAGCGTTAAGTGACCTCGATTCTATCAGCCATTAAAAAGTGGGATCTCCGCCCCGGGAAGCGTCCCATTCGTACGTCGATCGCACGGATGGCCGTTCCGCCAAGAATCGGACGTGTGTCTTCTCGAGCGCGGACTCAGATCTTGACAAGACTGGGCCGTATGTATTCCTGGCTTCCCGGGAGGTTGCGCGATGCTTCCGAGAGTCAGGCTCAACGACAAAGATATCAGAGCGTTGAAACTTCGATCCTCATTTCCACGGTCGGAGGAGCCTCTCGAAGAGGATGCGACCGATAACCTGAGAGTACTCTATTTGATTTTACCCGTGTAGTAGCGTGAAAAAGCTCCGCAGCAGGCACGGCTCCCTGAGCCAATTTTCCGACAGTCCGAGTTCGTCACTAAGGATAGAGAGTCTGGCGTCGATTTCCACTCGCATCTTGATCTTCGCGTCTTTCGCAGCTTGCACAGATCCTCATGGTTGTTGAAAGCCGCGTTCTCATTTCCATCACGGCTTCTCGATCTCAGGCCGGCGGCACGGCGCGGGTGGAACCGGAGAACGTTCTCATTCCAGGACTGTTCTCGAGTGATTTCGGTGTACTCCGACACGCCTCTTCAATCAACTCGTTTTCCTAGGGGCGCCATCGGAGCTCAATATCCGAGGGAGAAAGATCCGACAATTTTTCATTTATTCTTGGACGCAGGCAGTATGATTGAGCACGTATTAACATAAGAATATACATAAATATTGAATTCGGTTTCTAATCGTTCTCCTCCTATTCGTTTTCAACAACAATTGTTATGGAGAGCTTGATTCGTCGACTCCGATTTTCTCATGTTCGGCTGACACCTCGTAGCGACCTTTTTCTGCCAAGTCTTCGCTCGAAAGTCTCAGGATCTCCTGCTCTAGAGTTCGATTTCTGCAGCATAAAGCAAAGATGAAGATGCACGTAAACATGGGGATCAGAGTCATGGCCCAACCGCCGAAGCTGGCAGGAGCCTTCACCGGAGTGGTGCAGTAAAATGAACCGATCGTATTGTGACAAGTCGTCAAAGGATGACAAGAATCAAGCACCTGGAAGAAGTTTTCTCTCGTTCAATCATTTTTGCCCGCGGTGAATCCCGTTTATCGCGGAAAATGCGGCTCTTACGAACCGAGAAATACTGGGAGCTACTCACTTGACATTCATCAATGTCGACGCACTTCATCTTGCCATCTTCCCGAATGGACGTGTATCCGAGATGGCACGTACAGTTGAAGCTTCCCGGCACGTTCCGGCAACTCTGAGGGCAAATTCCGATCACTTCTTCGCACTCGTCGATCTCCTGACAGTGCTCGTATTTGGTTCCGTTGTTGACGAGCCGATAGCCCGGCCGGCATCCGCACTCGAAACTCCCCTCGGTGTTTATGCAATGCAAGCGAGCGCAGTGCTGCCGGCCCCAACTTTCGCACTCGTTGTCATCGGCGCACCGGAGGCTACTGTCCCACATTCGTCGGAAGCGGTATCCACTTCTGCAGCTGCAACGCTCGTCGGTTTTCTGGCCGTCTCGGTGGCAGTGGCCGCCGACGCACTCAACCTCGGTCTGGAAACCTCTTTCGTTGAGGATCTCCTCGCATGAATCACTTTGAACACAACGATGACGAGACTCCGAGAGGAAGGCTGCGGAAAAATTCCCCTCGAGGTGCTGACCGTAAAGACAATAAGTACAGACTCGGCTCCGCGTATCGCAGAAACCCGCTCGGTCTCTCGTGTAATCGTAACAGTCGGAAGCTCTCGTGCAGCTGCACCCTAGACCTAGGTCGGTCCTCTCGCAGACTCGCCAATTGCCAGCTCGTTTTATCGCAAGGCTCGGTGAGGCCCAAGCCATGAGAATCGCCAGAAGCAGCCACACCGTCGAACACTTCCACATGGTAAGTCGTGAAAGATCGTGTCCAGGCTTCGATGCGATCCAGAAGAACGACAACGAACGAGTGACATTCCAAAACAAAGTGCTCACCAAAGGCGAGAATGGAGGCGATGCTCGCGAGCCTTTATTGTTCAATCGACCTCGAAAGTGAGTTGTTCCAATTTGAAAAAGCGATGAGACATCGTCTGACGTAACGCTTCCACAGGGCTGCTCGTACTCTTACGTTGATTGAAAAACTATATCCACAGAAAACTCCCGAGGAAAATGATCCCGTCCAGATGCCGCGTCAGCTGCATCCTCCATGGGAGTCCGGTCTCACCTTCCGACTGGGTAATTGTAAGAACAATACTCCATCAGCTGACGACTCGAACACACGTTGTGAAATCTTCCCTCCGTCGCGTCATGCCCTTCGAGATTCCACGCAGACCGATGATGACGCTCGTTCGGGGGGAGAAATCAACGTATCGGGATTGGCGGTAGGCTCTTCCGGTCTCACTCGTCAGTCAGCGTCAGAGTTCGGAAGCATCGGTAGGTACCCTAAAAACTCGCCGCGATCTCGATGTCGACTCAGTCAGTTGAGTTCCGGGAGAGCGAACGTCGGAACATTCTCGTGGCCCGCAGCGCTTCGTTCATGTTTCTGTCATCAGGACGTACTGCCTCTTTTTCGAATCTGAGGATCATTCCAAAGAATCTGAGGAATCAGTTTCAGATTCGCGATCTCCAGGCGTGACGAAATTGCGGGGAGCGTGATCCCATATCCTCAGCCCGTTTCCAGACGGAGTACCTCTCAGCGGGAGTTTCTGGTCCGAAGTACGAATTTCAATACGCTTCACCATCTTGGATTCCATTGTTGGCGGCGTAGCCGTGAAGCGAGTCGTAGTTGACATGAGACAGGCGCTTCTCCCTCATACCTCCGATTCTCCCGAAAATCTACAGACTTAAGCCGTCTCGCCACGATTCCGAGTCGAGATTAGATCCATGACTTCAATGAGAATCGCATTAGAATCATTCTAGGGACATCGCAGTCTCCACGAGGGCTTAGCTCCACATCTTGAGAGGAAATTCCTTCCGCCGATGGTTGCATCCGAACTCAGCAAGACGGATGATATCGGGGTCAACCGATCTTCGAGCCTATCGATCCCTGCATTTCCCTTTCGGATCACTCGCGCTCGCCTCTATCGGGAACGGAAGTTATGCATTATGCACAAAGGCATTGCAATGGGTTCGGGTCGATGCAGAGCTTCTCAAGATTCCCGGAAATCTCGATTCGTGATCGAGAGTGTGACGAGTTGAAGGCAGCCAGAATAAAACTTGGAGAGCGAACAAGGAAACGATGACGGAGGGGGCAAGATCGCGCGTGAGGCCTCCGGCCATCTTCTTTTTCTTGCTTCGAGCTGTTTATTTGGTCCGCACATGTTCTGGATCGGGGTCAGGACGTAGAATTCACCCACCCCTCCCCCCTCTTTGCCACATCGTCCTCATGACCTCAACACGTCAGATGGAATGTAACAAGCTATTTCCTGAGCTATACGGGAGCCCCCCGAGGAAACGCCGATATTCCGACTCCGAGCGGCCATGTTAACCGGAAGCACCGCGGGAGCGGAGGACGCTATTCTATGAAACCTCGCGGAGATCAGAAAATTTCGGCCCCGATGCGCGTCTGATGTGGGATCTTCGCCTCAATCTCTCCCCCCAGATTATCCAAATTACTGCCCGTCTTTCTGGAGGGAACTACAATCCGAGACACTGAATCCGACCGACTAGTGGAATAACTGTTGGAATGTGTATGTGGAACCACCGTGAACAAGCGGTGCAGCAGTGTCAATCTCTTCTCTTCGTTATCTTCTCCAGATGGAATAGTATATTGGCGAAGTGCGGCGGGAAGATTCGTAGTGGTGCTGCGCACACCTTCCAACACTCCCCCTTGCGCAAAACCACGAAGATCCTTCGAAGTGGAGCGCGATCTCGAAGGCTCCCCCTCGCTTCAAAACCAGGGAGCTCATTCAAGGTGGATGAGGCACCCTCTGAGAAAATTCAACTTAGTTTCTACTTATCTGAAGTACTCCCATCGCTCGCGAAGTTCTCTGGCATTCCGCAGCACTCCGCGATCCAATTTTGGTCTTGTAAATATAATCGACGGGTAGTGACAGCTCGGTGTTCCGCTGACTTTGATCTCTGTCCTGACCCCGGCACGGTCGGATATTTCCAGCTCCCCGAGCCCCCATTCAGTTTTCTCGAATTCCCGACGCTTCCCGAGCAGCCTTTGTCCGCGCTCCGAGCGCCTCTAACGCTCCCAGCATCCTCATCGACGCTCTTAGCGTCCTCAACGCTCCCAGCGTTTACATCTGCGCTCCCAGCGCTCTCAACGACGCTTCCAGCGTTTCCGTCGGCGTTCCGGAAGAGGCTGGCGGGCAATTGAGCCGTGCCTCAGCCATCGCTCGATACTCCATTCCAACATGCCTCAAATGGCATTGGTCTCCCATTTCGACCCTTCAGCTGATCTGAACCTGCCACACATGGCACGGGTTCATCATCTCGACCGACCATCTCATCACGACCAGCCAACGTATGGTCTTAGTTCAGTTGACTCATCTTGACCCGCCACAAATGGCATTGGTCCCTCGACGTCCTTACCCGCCATACCGAGCATTGGTCCTCCTCCGTCCCGACCCGCCACATTAGGCATTGGTCTTCCGTCGTCCTGACCTGCCACACATGGCATCGGCCCCTCATCCTGACCTGCCACACATGGCATCGGCCCCTCATCCTGACCTGCCACACATGGCATCGGCCCCTCATCCTGACCTGCCACACATGGCATCGGCCCCTCATCCTGACCTGCCACACATGGCATCGGCCTCTCATCCTGACCCGCCACCCATGGCATTGGTCTCACCCGGACCCGCTACATCAAGCATCGGTCCTCTCAAGCCGTCCACCGGACCCGCTACCTTAAGCCTCGGTCCTCCTTCAGATTCTTGCCAAATGATTGACGAAACCCTGGTGTGCTCATCGAAGACAACATTCAGAGCTTTCTCGATACGAGATCTGTCTTTAGCTGTCATCGAGTCCAGCAGCAACCAACATCGACACGCTGTCTTGAATAGCGTGTCGATCGCTTCCCAGCTAGTCGTGCATCCACGCCACGTTCATTCTCGGGATTCGTACATTCACAGTTCTGAGTCCTCCTTGACCATTCTCCCGTTGGGCTCCTTTCCGTCACCACGCCGCGGTTGAGGAAATTTCTTTTTCACTCGGTTCACTTTTATTGATTTCGCATAGGCACTCGTCAACATTCTATCCTCAATGTTTCGACTCTTTCACACATGGTGGCCTGGGCCCATAACCTGTTGGAATGTGTATGTGGAACCACCGTGAACAAGCGGTGCAGCAGTGTCAATCTCTTCTCTTCGTTATCTTCTCCAGATGGAATAGTATATTGGCGAAGTGCGGCGGGAAGATTCGTAGTGGTGCTGCGCACACCTTCCAACAATAACCCACTCCACGAAGCCTGAGCGGGCTCACGCGACCGAGCCGCGCCTGAGTTTTCCTTCAACAAACTCACGCCGTGCCAAGAGAATATAATCTATGACATCGCACCACATCCTAAGTTTGTCGAGACGCGAATGATTGTGTCATCCTGTAGAGATAAATCACCTCCCTCACATCCGGAGCCTTGTGATCAGGCTGATGAAAAATGGTTCGCTCCAAGGAAGTCTTTCTTTTCGCTTCGTATCGGAAGTTGGCAACTTCTCCTATACTAGCGACGCGTCAAATATCGTTTGCGCACAGAGTTTAGATCACTTTCGTTGAGATGTTCTCCCAGGCCGATTCCACCCTCTATCAGAGACGGCACGAAGACAGCCCCTGATAATTGGACAGAATTTCTGTTTTCGGCCCGCAATGGTGATCTAAGACCGAGTCCATCCGGAGTGATGATCTCATAAGTACGACACGCCCTGCGTTGACGCTTGGTGAGACAATGCGCCGACGTCGCAGCCGCTGCTGCAGCCACAGCCGTATGCGACTTGGGAAGCATCGCATCTTGCGTTGGTGCTCAGCCGTAGCGTTGTTCTTATGATCGATGCCCAATGTGCCGGTAATAAATAGTAATGGTCTTTCAGCCATCACATGGCATCGTAAAGGGGTATTCTCTTGTTGTTTACAGTGTTGAGCAACATTAGCGTCTCTGAGAAGCAGATCCGTTTTGGAACATAATATGATGCACGCCTGATTCTGCTTTGGAAAGTCCTTCATAAGCCTTTATTTTACGCTGAACACTCACTGCGAGACGTCCGCGAGATCGAGGAACGTGCATGTCAGTTCCCCCGATCGGTTGGTCTCATTGTGTCTGCTCATGCGGACAGACCGGATCGCCTGGGGGAATACGTGCTATGGTTTTTTTGCTCGTTTCCGTGAAGACACCGACCATTCGAACGACCCGTAGAAATTTTTCTGGGCTTCGAGTGATCCCATTAAACCCAACTGACCCTGGAAATGTACCCAATGCGAATGAGAAAAATTGAATAACAGCCGTCACTTCTCGTTGAAAGTTCACTCCACGCACCGATTTCCGGTCGTGATTTCCGCGGTGCTCCTCTGGGAGTCGATTCGCAATCTCGGAACATCGTTACTCCATGAGCTGAGTGTAGTCGGGCCGGAAATTCAATGGCTGGTCGGAACCGAATTCCGCCTGACTCTCGAAAGCCAACGGGAAACTTGTCAGACCTGACACTTTCTTCTGCGATATACCCTTCAGCTTCTGCCGATGGCATCATGGAGACATATTGAACGATTCGTCGCGGAATCGCGACCAACCGATCCGCCTGACGAAGCAGTGACCAGCACTTGAGGCTTATTTGTGAGGTCAGCGTACGAATTATACGGAGGAAGGACAGCTTCTCCAGAATCAGTCTCATCTCCCATCGTTTGACACCCTTCGATCACACTAAGTCATCCATTGACATTTTGACAAGTAGTAAAGCTTCGACGAAGAGCTGTTCAGAATTCCGCCCCCGAGTATCTCATCTCGCGGAGTCGATTTTTGGGATATCGTTCTCCCAAATACTGTAGTTTTCGACCCTAATTTGAAGGGACTTCGGCTTTGGTATGCCTCGCATCTTGGTGTTCGAACACCAACGGATAGAAATGGTCGTGGAGCGGCGGCGCCCGCGTGCCCGAGATCGATGTGAGCATAAATCTACTCGACTGAGGATGAGACCTCAGTTCGCGTACGCGGGGCTCGCGACGTGGAGTGTATGCACCTTACCTGATATTGTTCTGCATCGATATGCATTACCGTCTTGTGGCAAGCCTGATGACCTTGGAGAAGCGTTACCCTTTCTTGGTTTATATGCGGCGCGCGGAGAAGATCCTTCCAAGTCCAGCAGAAGTTCCCCTCGAATCGAGTTGTGCCTCGACGAAACACACCTAGTGAACTGAATGGTAAATCTCCTCGGAGCTCGCGATAAGGATTCAGAAGGGTGATCAGAAGCAGCCGACACCATGATCGCAGAATCTGCTAACTTCTTCGTGACCGTGATTCTTCTCGCGGTAAGTACCCGAACGGCTCATCTCCTTCGGAGAAATCCCTCATTCCCTGTCAAAGTTCACTTTGAGGGCGAGATTTCCCCCCTCGATGGAGCGGTCCACCTCGGCGGTCCAGACGCTAATGGGGAATATCCCGGACCACCCGCCGGTAAATTCAAGTTCTCAGAGACGGCACTCTCCCTACGCCTGATCGATCCCGTGTCAGGTTCCAATATTAATGATCTAGTTCCGGGAGTCGTTCAAACAGTTTTTCGCAAACGTTCCGGATCCTCGGTGAGAACGAGAGGACTACGAAAACGATACCGAAACGTGATAGAATGCTCAGTTTGTCGCTCTGGAAACGATGCCATTCACTATCGATTTCGTTTGAAGTCTTGCCAGCAGTAAAAAACTTGTAATAGTCGCATCAGTCTATCAGCCCTCGTCAAGGCATCGATACTCCTCGATCGAGACACGTCCCTGTGCGAGGGACATTGAGCTCTGATTTTGAGCCAACACGCGAGGAATCTCCTGGAGCACCGCCGAGTTTCCCCATATCTTCGGTAATTAGCGGGGGAAACGCGACCGATTGAGATGCCTCAAATTTTCCCAGCCAGACAAACGGTCCCAAGGCCTGAATCCAGTTTTTTCGAAAGGGGAATCATTCGATCCGAGGAGCTCGTTCTGGAGACGTTCCGTAATACATGCTCCGATTACAGTCTCTCCGCGACACGACGCCGTGACAGAAACTGAATTATTCGAGATTAAACGAATAATATTATGTAAACCTCCCGCGAGATACATGTTATCGAATATCGTACTAAACATCCCAACCTTGAACTCCAGAAGAACAATCCAAATACTTTCGGTTCAATTAGAAGAGCTTCGACTTCCATGAACCTGTGTACTTGCCCGTTTAGACCACGACGTTGAGTGGTCGGCGTGGGTCCCAGAAAAAAACGCTCGCGTATAGTAAATGCACGACTGCTCCTCGACTACCCATCGCAATGATTCATTATGGTGGGATATCGGTCTGGGAGCGTACGCTAATTTGCAGATTTGAGGGTATTTATTTTCGGCGAGAGGTGTTCTCCGTGGCTTTCTTCCCTTTGATTGATGGTGTTTTTCTCTCATATCGCACCTCAGATATCGCTGAAGCAGACATGCCATCCACCTTTTCATGATTCACAATGAAGCTCTCTCCATGAATCAGGAGGAGGAGTTAATCGAACAGGATTCAATTCCTTGAATGATCTCATTTTACTGACTTGTTCACGGGCCTGCGACTTCTCAGGAGACAGTGCAGGCGGGCATCAGCCGATTCGGCTGAATTTTTGTTAGTTGGCCGTATCCGACTCCAGAACAACGGTTTTTCGTGGCTTTCTGCGAGCAAACCCGTATTTCGCGTAAAATAGGCCTCGGAAACTTGCGGAAAATACGCAAAAAATAATAAGGATCAGGCCAAATTTCAACGTACTTCCTCGGTGCTCGGTTTCACCATCTCCGTCAGAGAGATTCCTCAAATATTAGGGCTCCCCGATTTTTTTCTCACGGATTCTCCAAGCTGAAGTGAAATAGCAACGTTTCATAATTATTTTTCCCTCATCTGGCGATGGCGGAGCAATCCGTTAGTTGCGTCCTAGGGAAGTCTATGGGAGGATTTCGTTTGTAGCCATTTACACGCTTGGAATAGTGCATTTTGCGTTTTGGATGCGATGAGCGATCGGTCGGCGGCATGTCTCGCGGCTCTTTCGAACGATGGAGAACTCTGGCCTAGGGCTCCATGTTCGATGCGCCGTCACGCCGAGATCGTAATCCACGACGTATTGCGTCTGAGAAGCAGCTACACACTACAAATATTCTGGCCCCAATCTATACCTTCATGAGATCATCGCTCGCACTTTGTGTTCGTGTATTTTCATGCCGCAGTCTCCTGATCGGAAGATTTGCTTTGCCTCGCTGACCGATCACACGCACGGGGAGGGAGCGTTCAAGCCTGTCTCACGTCAGCATTCACTTTGGAAGCAATGTCGCCAATGGAACCGTTTTCTGTGTTCTCAGATGATTCCGCGATACCAATGTTCTCCAATGAGGAAAACCCTTGAACTGGGATTGCCGCGTTCAATCATGGCAGGAACCGTTCAGAGCCCAACGGCAAACGAGAGCTCGTCAGAATGAGGATGTCGGATCGAAGGGAAATCAGGAAATGAATCCTTAAGCTGGCGAGATTCTCTGAAAACTGCTTCTCATCTTCGACGGGTACCGTTGCGTCATTCTGAACGTTTCCTGCAAAGGCCACATCCCGGTCATCCTTCACCCTTCATCAGAGTCGTTCATAAATATCTACGCAAAACTGGTCTGTGGTGAACATCTGATTCTCTGCTCACCGAGTTTTCGACGCCTGCTAGGTTTCGCGGTATTCATGCCGCGGCTCACAGTTTCATATGTTTTACCGGTTCTTGTGCATGATTTTTTGGTAGCGTCGACACCACAACAAAATCAGCCGCAGCATTCAGGAGCTTTGTCAGCGGATACACCACCAACCAATGACCATGATCCCAGATTTGTTTTTCATCTTTCGCCGTGAAGCGACACTGATATTTCTGTGGTGCGGCATGTGTCAAATCAACCGACGGCGCAATCGACCCAACTTCGTGAGATGCGAGAATTCTCGGGTACCCTGGGAGCTCTTCCACTCAAGTGGTCGGCCGGTCCATCTATCTATCGGTAGAGGTACCTTATCGCGATGGGTCCAGACCGATCATTAGAAAAACATTTGTGTAAACAGGGATCCATGCTCACATCCATGATGTGAAGCACCCCGTTGAGAAGCAAATCAGAATTTCTATGTCATCAGGTTGCAAAACGGCTCAAAACGAATTGTTGCTGCTTTGCCTCAGAAAATGTTCCCACTTGCACTTGACAACGATCGTAGGGGATGAAAGTGCGCGCTTCTGAGAGCATTATTATTCGAGATGTGGTCACACAACGATGTCGGACATTGGGAAATATTTCTGTATTTTTGTTCAGTGTTCGTTCTTTGTACGGATGTACATCTCTCGGAATCTATGATTTAGTCTCGAAAATTTCGAAAGCGCAGCGGTCAGCAATGCTCAATCGGTTCCATTGAGTTCGACAATGTCGACAACGTGTGATGCGCGAGCCGGTCGGCTTCGGAAGAATTTCTGAGCGGAACTTACAGAAAAAAAATAGTATTCGAGACGACACAGAGAAGACGCTATCCGAGGAATGTGGGAATGTTCGACGGAGAAAAAAGCGTCAGGCCAAACCTACATGGAGACCTTCATGCCAAATCCGATTTTCTCATGTAAAATCCTCACTGAGCCCAGTGAAAATGCGAGTTCCGCGCCAAGGGCGACGCATGAATGCAAAACCCAGAAGCCTTGAGAGTTTTTCAGGAGAGGCGAGCTCATCCCGCTCTGAGTTAGACTTGGACCAGTCAAAAACATTCTGAATGGGAGCCTGGTTGACAAAGAGAAGGTCTTTGACTTGTCAGACGTGTCTCCGGCTAGAAGGGAACGCACGAGCGGATGAATACGGACATCCACATTTAAAGGGAGTCAGTGTCTCCGTACCACCATCGAATTAGTGATGTTCTGGAAGACCGACTGCCGGCCGGCTGGTCGGTCGATGTCATCCATCAGGAGGAGTCATCACCATGTTAAGCACCATCGATTTGGACTTTGTCCAAGTCCATTGTGTTACCATGACTTTTGCTTTCGATTTTTGGCAGCGACCGCAGGAGCACGATAGTTGAAATGTGAAACGGAATCCGGGCTTTCATTCGAATTCTCTCGGAGCAAAAGTTTCTCAAATCGTCGTTCACAAAACAACCGCAGCAAGGGTTAAGTGCGGCAGCCTTCCCACCGTTCGGCTCGTCGAGCTCTATTATTCTTCCTCGCTGCATTCCTGAATCTACTCTTCGAGCGATCACGTTGCGCGTCGCTTCGATTTCGTTCAGCGACTTCGGTTTCAGTCAAACATTCATTCCATTCAGCGTTTTCTGGGGATCTCGCGTGACTTATCGAATTGGTTTCAGATATGTTATGGTACCCTGACGCGTGCTGAAGATACCGCGCCATACCTTCCGTACCAGTTCCAGTATTCGATTGAGCATCCCGAGGGTGGGCAGAGCTCTCGCGTCGAGAAAGGAAACAGGGATGCGGTCACAGGCTCTTATCAGATAACCACAGCGGATGGATTGAAACGAGTGAGCGTCCTATGTAAATCTATCGCAGTAATCGGAGTCTGGATACCACATTTCCCCTCATTTGTCGTCTCAATTAAAGATCGTGAACTATGTGGCCGATGGGAGCGGCTTTCGGGCTTTTGTCGATTCGAATGAGCCGGGAGTCAAGAGCGGTGAATACCCTGCCCCCGATAATGCGGGCAAGGAGTACGTTCCAGACAGGTACGAGTTGAGAGAAGAGTATAGAATAGGTACTGCATGGTTGTGTATAGGAGGCAAATTCCTCTCTATCCTTCTTGACTTCCTGATCTCACGACACGAGTATGCAATGTTAACCTGCAGAACGGATGTTGCGCCAGCACCCGCGTCTCGAGCGCTCCCTGTCCCAGGTTTCCGCAAAATACAACACGTTCATGAGACCCCTCTTTACCAGGAGGTGCCCGTACGAACTGCCGGTGAGTTTTCACACATCGGTATTGATTTATGAGTGGAAAATTCGCATATTGCGCTGTCGCCTCCCGCAGCTGAAGCGAGCAGCGCACTCATCGATATAATTCAACTTCTAGGTCGCACGTACTATCAAGATTTCATACCCCAGGAGTTCTCTCCACAGAGACCCTTGCACGTGGTGTCGAACGCTCAGCCCGGGCTGAGTTTCCCTCCGAGGTACGAGAATCGTCTCGTCGAGCCCAATATCGCCGACAGATTTTAATTATTCCCGCTAGAAACGAGCAATTCCGTGTTGCAGACAAGGCCGTAAACTCGAGGATGTTGACGCTGTCTCGCCTGTTCTAACTCTGAGACCGGATCCTCGAGAAGAGAGAGGTCTGCCTCAACAGGAACCGGTCAGCGAACAAGTAGCCCATAGTCCAACACTGTACTTCAACACGCCGAATAAGGAGGAAGAGGGTCAGTATCTAGATTTCCTGACTCTGAGTAGAGTTGTGACTTCCAAACATCATAAAGACTCGCATTCTGCCTCCAGGTGGAGCGATCATCACGAAGAACAATCTGAATCCACCCGTGAAATTTTTCCCGCCCGGAAGCGGCATCGCTCAGCGAGGGCGACCATTCCAACCGTCTGTTCCTCAAATCCAAAACCATCATCCCAAGAACTACCCTGTGCAGAACCCGAGTGAGCTTCTATCGGTGGATGTGCAGCCCGTAGATAAGAGACTGGGCGATGTGAGTATAAATTGACTTTCCCTGCCATCGCGTTCGAGTGTTGCGACGGATAATTTTTATTTCCCGCATTCGAAAATTATCCATCTCCTCTTTGGTGCCTTGCTTCTGGATTTTACGATATTCTCTGTTCGCACGAGGTTCGCTGGTCGGTATCCCTTAACCAAATCTATGATCTCCTATTAACTCGAATCGCTAGCTGCTACCCGATTTCGAAGACGTGCATCATCCGTATGAGTTCAAGTTCAGCAGTGGTCTCCACGGTCATAAGCAAAGCGGAGATAGCACAGGAAAGGTCGGTTGCTTACGTTCTGGGGCTTGCATTAGATTTCCGGAGAACTAATGACCGATGCATGAGAGTGAAATTAGGTTTTGTCCAAATCCATGGGTCGTTCTACCCCCAGCATCCGAGAGGCACAGCATGTGACAGGAGCTGGCATGGGGCATTCGCGATTCTATCGAGGAATTGTTCATTGTCCCCCTGGCTGACCTTTTAATATCACAAACAGGTCAAAGGCGAGTACTACCTGCGCGGCCACGATGGACAGCTGCGCAAAGTCGTATACGAAGCCGATAAGAATGGGTTCCGAGCCCATGTGGATTCGAATGAGTTCGGGATCGTCAGTCATAAGCCAAACAACGCCACGATAACCCGAACTGGGAAATTGCCGCAATACACGGGTTTCTACGATCGCGCTCCGGATAACGTTCACAAGCCGGAAAGAGCACTTGAGCGGCCTCCACGACCCTCTGTATACGTCGGACACGACGTTGGACTCTTGATCGACAGTAAACACAATCACATAAGTTTTCATCCATTTCGCACGTTGTGGTCTCACGGGCCCGCGCGAACCGGAGACTAAAGATGATTTTTTCGCAGACAACGGCCGCTTCCAGGACCCGGAGAGCTGGCGTCAGCCGCAGCAATCATTCGTCCCCGCCTCGATCTCACGCGGGAACTCGCGAAGGGAGCCTCCGCGTGATCAGGGTATCGACACATCCGGAAAATTCGACTCTCGGCGCAAGCCTGAAAGACCAACCGATCCTTTCACGGATCTCAAGCAGCGACCTGAGAATCTCGACATTGTCGAGCCCGTAGCCCCGCAGTCTCCGCAGAGGGTGCATCCTGGCTCTCGTTCACGTCAGACCTTCGCGCCCATTAACGCTAGAGAAGAACAGCCGGGAAATCGACCGAGTGCGCCGCGACAGTATCAAACGCCGTCCATTCCCAGTACTCCGACGGTTCCGAACAATCCGCGGTCGGATCGAGAAAGACCCAATCGAGGCTTCCCAGCCGCCCAACGCGCCGTTCAAAATGATGGAACAGTCCGAGTACCAGAAGCCAACACCCCGTCAAGGAACTACCGGGAGAGAAATGCTGAGAACGTTCCGATCAACACATCCGAGCGACTTAGGGAGCCATATACCCCTGTTCAGAGAGGAGACTTCCGCCAGCCTCATCACGGACCCGGGTTCGGCTACCAGTTCAGCACGAGTCACGATCAGGAAGTCGCAGAAGTCCCTCCTCGCTTCTCCCGACTCGACAACCCTCAGCTGCCTCCGGCTGCTCGGACTCCTCAGAGAGACGCGACTCCGAACGCTGCGAGGTCTCCCCCCTCAGGCTTGAACTTCAACTTCGGATCTCAGGTCGTCCAGCAACCGCCGACGGACCGAGTTCCGGCGCGTACTGGCAACAGGTCGCCATTCGAACAAGCGGACCAAAGGCCTTTCCGGGAGGATCCGCGACGAGGTCGACTCCTGGTACCGGCTGTGATCATCGAGGAGAAGAATGATGCGCCGAGCTACTTCGATGGAACTTATCAGCCTTTGAGGGACCCTCCACCGCAGCGCAATGTGGCGCCTCCTCAAGCTAGAGCCTTTGGACGGCCTGCATCTCCGAATCTCAAGACGCCGGCATCAGAAGCGCTCAGGAGCGGTCCCGGAGCTACCGTCTCCCCAGCGCCGATCAAAAAATTCGGACCCCCAGCTGCGACTCCGCTTCCGTCTGAGTTCCAGGGCCCAACCAGCAGCGAACTCAATGAAGCCACGCCAACCCCATCCACTGGGGATGTCACGACGAGGCATCCCAACGCTGGTAAGCGATAAGATCCGATCAGGGCTTTGCCGTGAGCCTACGAGCTGTAGAGATCTAGTCATTCCTCTCACGAATTACGAATTTCATTCCCTATCAGCGCGAGCCGGAAAATCTAGTCCTCTCCTTCGGATGTACGATAACGGCGTAGTTATCGGAGGTCCCGAGCCTCAGAAAATCAACTATGACCCAATCAACGATAACCCTGCTCGACAGGGAAGGAATTTGAACGACGGAGGTGAGTGGGAGCTTGGCTTCCCTTAGAAAAAATCGAGCTCGACGGTTCAGTCGTTCCGAATTGAGGGAAAGCTTCTAAGTTATCTCATGGCCCGGACTAATCTCCTTGCAGACCAACACAGCGGGTACGCGCCGCGTAATTTCGGTCCGGTGTACTACAATAACGTGGATCAGATCAACCACTACAGCAATTTCGCCGAGACGTCCGAACCGAATCGGAATGCACGTGTCGTTCATGAAACGGTCACCCATCAAGTGGAAGTGCCAAAATTTGGTCCCACGACGAGCTCTCCACTGGATCGGACGGCTTTCAGTCCCGCCGACGGCGCAGACCTCATGTCCTTCGCAGTGAGGAAAGTCTCACGCAGAAGACGGAGGAAGCAGAGGCCAGTGGAAGCAGTCACCTCGGACGAAGGCACCTCGACGACCGAGCTCCCGGAAGCCGAATTTATTTCTAGGTAGACGCTTCCCGCGTTCACGCTTGACTAACACTTTAATTTCGAAATCCGCTTAGGAGCTCCTAACTCAGTTACTGCGTTCTCCCAGGTCTACTCCTTCCCCGTCCCGTCGTCCTCATTTGCCCCACCAACGGGTCACTCCGCCCCCCGCTTCTAGCTATACTAAGCGGTCTAGCTCTGCTTACAACGAGGGAATACCATTCGGAGCTCGCCTGCGTCCCGGACAGAAGTTCCTTCCCCAACCCCGTGAGATAACAATTAACACACCAAGAACCACGACGATAACCACAGAAGACCCCGAAGTGGATAATCTCGGCAGCACCGAGGCTCCCCGGATGCGGAGAATCGTCCGTCGGAGGAGACTCAAGACCAGAGTGCAGAACAACGAAGATGTTTATCCGAACATTCCGCGTACGCCGCCGCCGGCGGATTTCGGATTCCAAGAAGGAGTTCCGAGAGTTTTCGACTCTCATGGTCGATTGCCTCCTCTGCCTTCCGAGGCAAACTTTCGCAGGAGACAAAAAACGGTGACCACGACGACGACACCATCGACGTCGTCGACCACAGCGAGTCCAAACCCGACCACAATCGCTGAGCTCGGTAAGATAACGATCCAAGGGACGCTCGTGAACTAACACCAAAGCTCGTCGGAATCATCTAATGTCTCCATTCAATGCAACTGCCAGACGATCGGAGCGTTGGTCTCAAACAATCGACCTCGCAAAGCTCATCTGATTCGCCATCTTCATCACTTTCGTCTCCAAAACCGCACTTGCCCGGTTTACCTCCATCCACTTCTGACTCGCCAAATGTGTCACTTGTTACACTAATCGATCAGCCAGTACCAGTTCCTCAAGCTCCGTCGACGCCAATTAGGTATCAGAACCAACAAAGTGTTCAGCCAAATAATAACGAGAGAAAACTCCCCGATGAGCGAGGCGAATTCCGTTCCACCGAGCAGCCGGAGTATCCCACAGCTAGACGCGGGAAACAGTTGAGGTTTGTTCGTGGATATTTGCCCCTTGTGCGCCATATGCGTAAAGTTTCATTCCTTCGTCATCTTCATCTGAATGCTTGACGCCCTCGGGTGAAGTTTAATGGAAGGTTCTGAGGATCTCCATCATTTGCAGTATTCCGCGGTTCGAACGTTTCGGTACATCGAACCCGATTTTGGAACAGAGTCCCGAGAGACAAGTGCCGATTTACTCGCCCTATAAGTTCGGCTTTGACGATCGATACGACGGTGGCCGGATAGCGCGGCATGAAGAGTACGACGGAACCGGACGGGTAAGCGGATTCTACACCATTGAAGATCCCGATGGACGTCGACGACTCGTGAAGTATGTCGCAGACGAGAACGGTTTCCGGGCCCACGTCTTGACGAACGAGCAAGGTAAATGCCAGAAACAATGCATTTTGACGAGCATCGGAACTACCCATTCACTCATTACCAAGCCTCTGAACCACCTCTAATGGAGACTTATTCATTCCAGGAACTGACAATCAGGATCCGGCGCAGATCAAAGTCTACTCGACAAGTCCCCACTATGTTCCGCAACATATCACCTTCAATGGTGTGCCTCTGGTAGCGTGAGATCCACAATCCGGCTCGCGGACGGAACGTTCCTGACTAGTTCTCCCTCCAAGAAGAGGCATTTTCAAGCTTTCGCATATGGAAGAAAACGCTCTGACCGATAATTATTATTAATCTCTCTGTACATAAAGTCACTCTCGAATCTAACAATAAAAGCCCTGAAGCCAGAACTGGAAACGGACTTCCCTTAATTCACGAATTCCCAGTCCCAAAGGATTGTGTTGAGCCACGAATATCTTCATTTCGCGACGGCGTCTGATATCTTCATGAAATCGACCAAAGCCGAGTACTAGCTCCTATGGTATATGAACGCGGATGAATTTGTGTAGAATCGAAAGGTGGGCTGGAGATAGGTGTCACAGGCGGATCCACATGCATTTGGGAGGAAACATCTCGAGAGGACCATTGTCATTCATAGAACAATACAAGACTGTGTTCAGAGAGATCGTTCTCCGAAGAGGGAGCTCCAGGCGATGCTCCGCTCGCGAAAGATCTAGATATTTTATTCATTCACCCTGGTCGATGGAGATTGGGGAGTTCGCTCAACGAGAATGGTATACTCGAACCGTTTTCACGAAAGAAAGGTGGACGTGCCGGACTGAAACGTCATCCGTACGCGAGATGCGAGTCAGTACCGTCGGAATGCCTTGGCCGCTTCGCTGTTACTTCTGATAGTGACATTGGTCTGTGCCTGTTTCTTCATGATCTCGCTCAAGTTTTCATTGATTGATGAAGGACCGCACGTGACAAACATAGCCGTCTACTGGGAAGGCAGTGCGAATCGGTCGAACAACTCGCATGGTCAGTCCCTTCAACTCGTTCTCATCAGCCGGAACTACGGAGAAGATGAGTTCTGGATCATTGAAGCGCGGGAAGATGCGGGGCTATCGGATACTAGCCAGAGGAACTCATTGATTTCCGGAAATTCCTCGGCCCGCGCGCGCGAGAGCATCCCAAATGATACAGAGGCTCTACAAAAAGCTCTTTGCAACATCCTCGGCGGTGCCGCCGGGTCCAGAAGGGCTGCTCAGATGACGAACGACTCCTCCGAAATGCGAGTCGAAGATTGTGTGGCACTTCCGCTGAATGAACTCGTTGCACGAGTTCTTATCGCGACTCTAGATCGAGCGGAACTCGGAGAAGGCTCAGACTCCTCAACGTAGCAGACCGTTACCACCGGCGACGGCGACATTGCAATCGTGCGGATAATCCCGATGGACAAGATTGGTACGAGAGAACTCGAGTCTCATCCTGATTTCAAAGAAGAACACATCAACATCGGATGGATCCCGGGGGTATCTTCATCGACGACTCCATCCAAGCCCATGAGTCATTTCGAGGGAGCTGGCAATGATTCAATAGCTCCCGAGCGCGGAACCACCACTGCGACTCCCGCATCGACTGGGAGATTGGGAGTGGAGCCGGTGACAGCACGAAGTAACTCTGATGATGCATCACCGACGCCGGAAAATTTCCTCAAAAGATTGACGACTTGGATTCGGTCCATTTTCAATAGTTCATTTCAATAAAAGCCTCATACGCGGACTTAGTTCCGAAATCGATGTACCTTCGTGAAACCTTCTGAACGGACGTTCTCATGCCATGTGTGGCAGGTCAGGATGAGGGGCCGATGCCATGTGTGGCAGGTCAGGACGACGGAAGACCAATGCCTAATGTGGCGGGTCGGGAATTGGTCGTGATGAGATGGTCGGTCGAGATGATGAACACGTGCCATGTGTGGCAGGTTCAGATCAGCTGAAGGGTCGAAATGGGAGACCAATGCCATTTGAGGCATGTTGGAATGGAGCATCGAGCGATGGCTGAGGCACGGCTCAATTGCCCGCCAGCCTCTTTCGGAACGCAGACGGAAACGCTGGAAGCGTCGTTGAGAGCGCTGGGAGCGCAGATGGAAACGCTGGGAGCGTTGAGGACGCTAAGAGCGTAGATGAGAATGCTGGGAGCGTTAGTAGCGCTCGGAGCGCGGACAAAGGCTGCTCGGGAAGCGTCGGGAATTCGAGAAAACTGGATGGGGACTCGGGGAGCACAGGAAATATCCGACCGTGCCCGGGTCAGGACAGAGATCAAAGTCAGCGGAACACCGAGCTGTCACTACCCGTCGATTATACAAGACCAAAACTGGATCGCGGAGTGCTGCGGAATGCCAGAGAACTTCGCGAGCGATGGGAGTACTTCAGATAAGTAGAACCTAAGTTGAATTTTCTTCGAGGGTGCCTCATCCACCTTGAATGGGAGCTCAGGTTTTGAAGCAAGGGGGAGCCTTCGAGATCGCGCTCCACTTCGAAGGATCTTCGTGGTTCTGCGCAAGGGGGAGTGTTGGAAGGTGTGCGCAGCACCACTACGAATCTTCCCGCCGCACTTCGCCATTATACTATTCCATCTAGAGAAGATAACGAAGAGAAGAGATTGACACTGCTGCACCGCTTGTTCACGGTGGTTCACATTCCAACATCGGGAAGGTACGAGACTGGTGCTGGGCGTAGATCGATTCTGCGAGATCGGGGACAGAATCCCTGGCGCGAGAGTTGAATGTAACAAACTTAGGAGAAGAGGGCATGTGGCCGAACCGGCGGGGAACATTTATTTCGGAGAGCCCAGAGGATATCGGGAGCACGGACCCCTCGTCAAATATCGTTCTTCAGCTGCATAACACCCTGTTGTAGGGCTTCCTGTTCCTGGAGTCTCTTCTGATTGATTTCCGGTTGCAATTTCATGTAGATCTCCATCATCCGGTGGTTCAGCTGCGGACGGAACACGGTGGTCAATTCGATGCCGGCTTTATCGTAACTATGTTTTATACAGCCTCCAGGACCTGGATTTCTGACGGCAATCTATTGGAGATATGTATGTTATCCAGCGTCGACAGAATCTTGTGCCGGAAGTGATTCCGTACGGATCTCCGCCTTCTGCGGCTAGCGAGTCCTGACCGGAGATACCAAGGGCCGGGAGAGCTCGGTGTCCTCAGGTGTTTAACAGACAGGAAAAACTAGGCCTCACCTTTATGTTCTTGTTGACGCATTTGTCGACGCAAACCTCCTCGCTCTCCGTCAATTGTCTCTGACCTAGATCATTAACGCAATGCGCGAAACATTGCTCCGACATTTTGTTGTAGATCGTTAGGAAGTCCCGAAACTGGAATTTTCCGAAGATGTACTTTAGGTATGTACCCACGAGTGTACCTAAGGATATCGAAGGAAGGAGGGGCTCCGTCAGGAGAAGCGAACTCGAGCACTCTACCTCGCGAAGATTTCATCTCAGAGGACTCAATCAGATCAACAAGCCAAGCATAAGCTCTTCCTTACATTTCTGAGGGCCGATTCGGTGTCCATCACGGAACTCGATTTGTGCATCCACCCGCAGACTCTCTATCTATTTTATTCCCCGGTCAGATGAAGCATCGGAGCTCTTCCACGATCATGTCTCAATTCTGTTGATACAGAGCGCCGCAAATCGCCAAAGCTATGATTCCGCGCAGAGCATACCAATGACTGTGTTTATGTTCTGCTCGAGGAGCTCTCCTCACTCCTCGATTCCCTTAGTAGACCTTGAGTTCGGCTCGTGATATTATATACCGTTTGTTTTTCGATTGCATTTATCGTCAAGATACCGTTTTTCGACCGTTTCTTGGACTATGGTGAGTAGTCACTCTAAGAATTCAGAGAGGAACTTGCACAGGCCGAACTGCTGATAGGAGAGCGGAAACAATGACGGCGGTGATCTTTACTTGTTCAACTTCGAGCGAGATCGCGCACGGTCGTTCCTATCGCGATTGCTACTGCTGGATAATGCTATCAAATCACGAAGTGTACCAATGAACCGAGCAGATTAATTCACATTTGGATTAGTTCAATGTAATTATTCCTCCATTTTCGGACACCTTAAGAGTCAGGAAAACAGGCATGAGTCAGTTATCATCATAATTCTCTTTCTTATTATGTTTCGATTGATGGAAACCTCCGAGCTTGCGAGTGAGATCCAGATTCTAGGATTTCAAACTGGGAGAATCAATCCTCCTTTCCATCGGCTTGCTCATTTGCCCGTCATGCATCTTATTTCCGCGGAGGACGTCCCGACTTGTGAACTTGATTCAGCCGGTTCGGATAGCGGTGATCGCTGCTGCTCCCGCGCGAGAAGTCATGCCTGATGAGAGATATCGATGATTCATCAAAAAGGTCGCACGTTCTCATATGAGAAGCACAATAAGAGTCATGCCTTCGATATTCAATTTGGACTCCGCACTCGGATTCCCCGTGGCGGACCCCACATTCATAAATGCGCATGGGGGAGCTGCGTCGACCACCGGGTGTGCTAGGATGGGAACGGAATCGGCTGCTATGAGCTGTTGCAGCATAGGCCGCATATTAGATAGGATACATTGGGCGACAGATGACCTCTCGAGGGTTCTCGCGTGCGCGGGGACCAGGAGGACGGGTGATCGACGAGAATGGAGAACCAACATTAGAGAGTTACAGAGACATCTTGGCTCGTGGACAGCGAACCCGGTGCTTCAGATTGCAACAGGAATCCGGACAGCCAACCGCAGCGGAAGCGGCGGGACGATGCAGAATGGGCCTCGATTCGACACCGACTCCAGGATCGTACAAGAATCAGCATAAGACTGCCGTCGGAACTGATCACGCTGGATCAAGCGCCAACCAGCGAGATAAGGCGACTATTTGTGCAATATGAAGAGGTTCAGTACGGCTGGCAATCCTCGATGGACCTCGGAAGGATAGCTCATTAAGGTGTGCTATCAAATCATGCTCGCTACGATCCAAGGCCACCCTCCGAGTGCGGATAATCTCTTCGTGCGGCAATTAGCAGGCATCTCTTTCGACTCGAAACCGATCATTCCAGGAGCAATGCGTCCTTTTCAAGAGCCGAGTTTCCGGTATTGACGCATAAGAGCGGGGGATTCACCGCTCGCCTCTCGCGACCGCGCGGCTTTGAGAGAGGCGCCACCGTCGCTGTTGTTTTGTTGAAGCCAACATGGCTGAAAGCTGAAACGGTGTATTTCTTTTTTCACAACACAGTCTCAACGACACACCGGAGCTTGAGGGGAATGAGTGAAGACGAGCTCCGTGTGAAGGATTCCAATTCGAAGAAAAATACGGGATTATTCTCTGGCTTCTATCTGATGTCGCCAGCGGAAATCTGCTCTCGATAAATATACTGCTTTTCCGTGTTACAATTCTCGCCGGTGTATCCAATCAACTCCTCCCCAGTGAAGTGAGTGTGAGTAATCATTCGATAGTGAGGTGAAATGTTATGTATTTGTTTAGAGAGATTGGAGCACTCCAGCGCTCGGACCGGCAAGCTTCCTGAGGTCCACATTCCACACTCTACGGGGAGAAGCTGGCTCGAGAAGAGGGAAGAAATCGTTTCGCGGTTTTCGGCGGGCAAAGGAATTCAATCGACTCGTTGTGTCACAGTGGAGATGACTATCGGAACGATTTTCACTCACCCGCGCCTGTGTATTCGGATCGGATGACTGGGTTCCGATACCCTTGTAAAGCTATCGGAGCCCCGTTGGGTAATTGGACGACTAGGAGAAACTAACCGCTGTCCTTCCTTCCGCAGAAATATTCATCATGCTCGAACAGAAGATGAAGCTCATCGAACCCGTCGTGAAGTCTTTCCGAGTCGCCAAAGTTTTCCGTGATAACACGGACAGAATCAACTGCATCGACTTCTCATCAGATGGTTCGACACTGATATCGTCCAGCGACGACGATTCGATAATCATCTATGATTGCTCTAAAGGTGAGTGTCGCAAACTCTTGGGACATCTGGCCCTCGACCAAGAACAGGGACTCCTCGTTGGGGGTGCATCGGAAACCTCGGGGGATGACACATCCGCCTCGTTCCGCAGGCATCCAAAAGAGAACGCTGAACTCGAAGAAATATGGAGTAGATCTGATCCACTTCACCCACGCCGCCAACACGGCTATTCACAGCTCCACCAAGATCGATGACACCATCAGGTAGGGCATCATCTCAGCGGCGGACATCTGCCCTCCATCCCCTTGCCTCAAGAGACTCGATTATTCACGTCGATTAGAAAATACATAGGTAGGTTCATCAAAGACTAATCGGTTCCGGCGCTTCCTTCAGGTATCTCTCTCTTCACGACAACAAGTACATCAGATACTTCCCTGCGCACAGCAAGAAAGTTGTGACTCTCTGTACTTCTCCCGTGGACGACATGTTCCTCTCCGGTTCGCTAGACAAGACTCTGCGCCTATGGGATCTCCGTTCCCCAAATTGTCAAGGATTCATGCAGTTAAACGGTCAGTGGATCGACATGAGCTTCGGATAAATAATTCGTGGGAGTTTCAGCGCACTGAATGGGATGCTCAACAATTCTCAACAATTTTATGCAGGTCGACCTGTCGGCAATTTCGATCCAGAGGGGCTGATTTTTGCTGTCGGTCTAAACTCTGAATCAATCAAACTCTACGACCTGAGGACCTTCGACAAAGGACCCTTCAACACCTTCAAACTCAACCAAGACAAAGACTGCGATTGGACAGGTTTGAAATTCTCCCCCGATGGAAAAACCATGCTGATTTCCACAAATGGGACGAATATCCATCTCATCGATGCATTCAACGGGAACCTGCTCCACGAGCTCACAGGTAGGTGCCGCGGCTTCGAGCACAGAATTATTCAATGGAGTGCTGCCCCGCGGCAAAAACTATAGCCTTATGTTCTCGTCCACAGGTTATGCGAATGCTCGTCGTGTTCCCCTCGAAGCGTCGTTCAGCCCCGATTCTCAGTTTGTTTTCTCCGGCTCGAGCGACGGTTGTGTTCACGCGTGGAACGCTGACAACGGGAACAAACTCGCTGTGCTCAAAGCTGAGCACACTGGACCCGTGAGCTGCGTCCAGTTCAATCCCAAGTATATGATGCTTGCCTCTTCCTGCACAAACATGGCTTTCTGGCTCCCAACAGGAGACGACAATTAAGGTAAAAGGTTCCCGGCGACCTGTGAAACGTTCTGTATATGGCTATTCCGTTGTACAAACTCATCGATTCCTCCGAATAAAAGTATCATCGATCCTTAACTCGGCCCTGGTTGACTCAAGAAGGCAATTGCATCCTATTTTTAGAAGCCCAGTTTTTCTCCTCATGAGAAGGAGTGAGTGACGCCGTACAGTAGCGTCGCCGATCGATTTGAGGGTCGATAGCCTCTGAATTTCGAGCCCATAGTCTGACCGAGCGCCTAGAATCATTGGAGACGTGCGAAAGTTGAAATATATATATATCCAACATTCGCCTTTTCGGAACGTCCCGAATGCGGTCAATCCAGTCCCGGTTGAGCAGAAAATCCGATTCTCCGGTGCCTCGAGCGGACTGAGATTGGGTATTGGAGAACATGATGGCACCATCAGGCTGCCGAGACTCTTTCGAGACTACCATTTATCCACAATGAAATTGTGGGTACATCGCGAGGTTAGAGCTCCCCGGCAAAGACCGGGCGATACCGAATTCCCTGTTCGCCTTTTCTTTCCTTGTATGGATTTCGACGTTTCGATTTTCTTTCGAAGTTTCTCGGATCCTACGGCTTCATCAGCGACAAATCTAATTGAGCAGTGCAACCACCCAACGGAGAGCGAAGGATTTTGATTCAGAACATGGTAGGCCTGGAGTAGGGATAATTCTAGCGAAGGGACCCTTATGTTTAGGTAACGGGTCATCAATCTTCATGGAAGCTTGATGACATAAGCGATTGCGCATTCAGTTGACACAGTCGAGCTACTACAAGACTTCACTCAGGCGATGAATGAAGAAAATATTTATTCGGCCAATCAGAACCACCGAGCAGAGCTAATCCCTCGTGCATTTGCATATCGGTCGGCTCCGGAGGTTCGGGAGAGTTTTTCACTGCCGAGAGATCTGTCGAGGAAATCCCACTCTTCGATACTCTTTGCTGTCTCTAGAAGTTCAGGAACTCGTGAGAGTTCTCACTAATGTCGAAGCATAGATTGATGTCCACCGCCTTCCCGTGATGATTAGAAGGAATCATTTGTGGTTGTGCCTTATTCTGACACACGCGCTACCTTCGTTCCAACAGCAGGTTCGCATAGATATATGCGGTGAGTCAGCTCAGAGGGAGAGATCGAGCCCACAAGCATTCGAGAAGCTCTTGACCCCCGGATTCCTCAGCTTAATTTGGCCAATCGATGGTTCTTGATTTTTCATGTGATCAGCTTTCGGCGCCTCCGCTTTGACTGGCTTCCTGAGCTGCACCCTCGATTCTGCGCCTGATTCGGTGAGTTTCTGCAACATCTGCATTATCGATTTTGAACCCTCGAAAGATCGGACTGGTGCTGCTATCGACCTCAGATTCAGAGAATAATTAGAGCCGACGCGCCCGTGCTGAAGGGGCCCTCATCTTTCTCCTGCGGGAACGCATATTGGAATACATCTCCTTCTTCCCGCGATGCACATGCGAAACGCAATGACACTTCGACCGCCTCGACGGTTTCCCTCCGCGTGACTGAAAGAATTCTTCGATCCAGATCAGACAGAAATGGGAGAAGACGAAGGAGCTTTTCAAAGGACGCACCCCGGAAGAAGCTATACTCAAGCTGTGCGCCAACGCTCCAACCACTGGAGTGGCTCTCGCAAGTATAATAGATCTGGAGACGCCTACACAGTTCTTCACGTGCAGAATCAGATGAGCACCCCATCCTTCGGGAATGTTAGGTCGCAGCTCTGATTCGAGGCGCTTCTCTGTTCTCAGATAAACGGCTTCATCAACCAGCAAAGTAAGGGTGATAAGCCGAAGCTGAAGAGGCTCCTCCTGGCCTGCAAGGAGAGCACCGGGTGATTGTCGGAGAACCCCGAGCCCCCACCCCCATACTTTATACCCGCGTGCGAGATACTCCGCTGAGGCGAATGATCTGATGAATGAGCTACGGAGTCGATGTTCTCAGCCTCTATCAACCCCGCTCTGTAGCGATGGCTTTGAGGAAGACCGTGGTATTTGATAATAAAAAATTTATTTCATAATACTTCTGCACAGGCTACATCGCCTATGAAGATTTGGGATTTCACACTCTCCTCAGACACACGCACGCCCGCAAGCGTTGTCAGTTGGATCCTTTTAATGCCCGATGAATTTACACCTAACGTAACGGAAAATACATATTGCGATGACATTCCAATCGATTGAGAGCAGATGACAACGCCGACCTCAGCACACGCTTTAGACGCGGGTGAGATTCGTGTCGTAATAAGCTGGCGGTCGATTGACGGACCGAGAAACTGAGTGATCATAAGTACAAGATGATGGATAGAGAAGCGTTTGAATACGTGCGTAGATCTAAGACGTGGCCGGAAAGCCACATTGCAAGGGAGCGGGTAAGACAAGTAGCGTGGGAACATGTTCGGCAAATATTGGTTCATCTAATTGAGCTGAGAGCTCCAAGTTCAACAGGGTCTCGACTCCTAACATATGATAGAATTTCTGAGTTCCTGATGTCGTCGATGATATCTAAAAAAACCTGAGCAGGCTGTTTCTGAACAGCTGCCGACAGCTCAACATTGATGAATGATTCCCCGATATGTAGGTAGAAGCGAATATCTAGATCATACCGATGTATGTATTCAGAAAAATACAATGATGACTTCCAACCTAGCATCTGTTGTTGGGAACAGTGTCAGTGTGACTTCGTTCGAGCGAGTCCGCAGCTCGGGGAACCCCCGATGCGAATAATAACGTACTCCGTCTCAGCTCACTCGATTTCCCCGCGACCGTCAAGGGACGGATGAATTCACGGATGAAGCTGCTGTGGACATCTAATTGTTTCCTATACATTCATGCGGACTTATCGAAATTTCGACCCTGACGCTGATCAAATTCCGATGACTACGCTCGTTGCGCAATATGGAGCAAAGAGGGTATCGCACATGAAAAACTCCCGTCCTATCCTATGGGCCTTCCAAACTGCTGACTGCCTGTTTCGGCTCATCGAACTTCCCGTTACTCCCTCCTTTGTTCATCTTGCGTTCTGTGGATAGAATGATAGGGCTGTTAGGTTCGAACAGGACGCACGCTCCGCAAATCCCGACATCGACGAAATACTCACTTTTCCGTCGGCCGGTTGAAGTGCTTTCTCTCTTCTTCTTAGCTGAACTTTGAGCGCCGCTCGGACCTTCGCCAGCTGGGTTCGGAGGGGTGAGTAGATATTCCACAACATCGCACCAGCCCACTGGGAAGATATCGGGGCTATCGCAGTCCACCCACTGATCGTATTCTTCACTCCATCCTTCGAAATGAATCCTCACGAGGCGATCTACCACATGAGTCACCCTGGCAACGCAGATCAGTTTCGGGTCCATCAAATCGACTGCTTCGAGATACTGGCCCGCCTTGAAATCATGGTTCGGCAAGCCTCTCCGGAACAGACAGAACGGTGCTGCTTTGCTTTTCGTCTCCTTGAGATATTCGTCCCAGCTTTTGGGAGATAAAAAGAGTTAGTCGATGGTTTTCCTACGATCGTATGGATCTCGGAGTACATATCAGGGTATAGCCCGCTCTAGGATGCGCTGAAACTCACTCAAAGTCCTTTCTCTTGATCTGGTGGGGCGGTTGCAAGTCAAGATTATATAATTTGCAAAAGCCTGCTGGGAATATATAGGGTGACGATGCGTGATAGCACATTAAGTCAGATCCGTTCGGATGAGTCGCTCCATCGACGCCGATCATCAAATAATTATTGCGTAGAATTTTGTGAACGGTTCCGACACAGATAGTGGACAGATTGAGTGGATCAATGACCTCAAGCTTCATTCCTACTTCGAAATGATTAGTTTCAAATGCTTTGAACACCTGTGGAGGGGAAGAAGAACACAATATTGAATTCGGTCGTCGCGATCATGCTTCTCAGAACGGAGTAAACTTTAAAATCCTGCCTGCCCCACGGAGGACAATCAGGCCCCGTATGTCCGGCAGATCGTACACGGAGTGCGGAATGATATCCGACTTACGCTCTCGGGGAGTTCCAATGGCGGTATATGAACCCACGAAGCTTCCTTCGATCCGAATTTGTTTGACGTGGCTTTGGAAAGACTACTCCTCGCGTATTCTTCCGTGGACAGAAGCTCATGACCATGTACTCGAGCCCAGCCCACGGGATGTATCATACTGGACTTCTCGTGGAACCAAAAACCTTCGTCGTCTTCTTCCATCCGCTCGTACTTGACGTAAACTCTCCGCCCGACGATTTTGTTCACCACGGCAACTCGGAGAGAGCTCAGCCTCGTCTTATCGATTGCTTCGAGCTTCATTCCTGTGGATTCGGAAAACCAATCTACGGTCAGAGCGATCGATCCGACGAAAATTGAGCTCTCATTCATTATACGGAATTCATGATAACTCTTCGAAATACACCAATGGAGAACCTAATGTTTACCGATTTCCAAGCGGCTTTTGAGCTTTTCTCGGACTACTTGTTGGAAGTTGTGCGGGAGTGTTTTACTTCCCGTCAGCTTCTGAACCATGTAGTCTTTCCAATTCTCGGTCTTGTCTTCTATCGTTTTCGGCGGAACGAGCGGTTTATCGTTGAATGCGCACCATCCGACATGATGAACTGAGTGATCAACAATATGAGTATCTTCTTCTTGTACGTAGCATAGGTTGGCCCAGAAGTCCGCCGCGTCGTTATCTGGGAAGACAAGGTAATTGTCAGGCTCATCCGAACGCGAGAGAGGGCTAAGACCGCACGAGATTCCGTTCATGGAGTCTTCCGGCTCCAGTACGCGACGATGCGTGGGAGGAAGGAATGGCGCGAGCTCGTTCCTCCCGGTGATTCTTGAACTCGCCTCACATGAACAGATAGAAAATATCTACGACACTTGGCCGTAATGTCTGGCTCTGCATCTCGCAGAGATAATTGATGAACTCACCGAATCCGACGTATCGTAGCTTGACATAGTAGCCTTTGATGTCGCATATGGTAGCCACCCAGTATACTACGCGGTGAATATTTTCAGGAGCATCGTGATTTTGCACTTCGACCTTCATGCCGATGGTGACGTTCCTGGCCCACCATTCGGATAGCGGCGCGTTCTTGAAAGAAGCCACTGAACTGACTTGGAACCCTGTAGAGTCCAACATCCCCCGCCAATCATGGCTCCCTGTGGATCGAGAGATGATACGGTTCAAGAGGGGGGAAGACCAGGGAAACCAGACGTGCTCTCTGAGAACCTAATGAGTTTGGTATTTATCCCAACGACCGACGGATCTTACCTGGCACTCTATGTTGATTCTTCTTCTGCTGAATTTTCTTCGCCATGACTGATGGTCTCGAACAGGAGAAGGAACAGTACTGCTTCTTCTTACCGTAGAAACTACTCGCATAACCTTGTCGTCCACAGCGCTCGCAAGATAATATGATGTTACCCTGCGAAATTGGCGAAGATGAGCACTTAGCAAGTCCTGTCTGTACTCGACATCAATGTGGAGGATCGAGGAGGTCATATGTTCTCGTCCGTCATCCGGGTGAGGAACTTCAGGGAAGCGCCCAGAAAATTAGCGCCAAAAGCGTTCCAGCACCAACCTCGGACGAGTTCATTTGCGAATCATCGTTGTTGCCTTCACCGTCGCTGTCGTAGAGTTCCGAGTCGAACGTATCCATCTGGAGTTGGACAGAAAGGATACATTAGTTTGATCTGCGAGTGGACTTCACGGAGAGACGAGTCGGCGAAGAATATACGGCGACTTGTGCATCCACATCAGGCAAGTTTCACATAGCTCTCTGAAAGTTCGGATCTCGCTCTTGGATGGGGGGAACGTTTCGACATTATTCGCTTCTCGTTCTCAAAGACTGCATGTGGAAGAATGAATTGATTTCTGATCGAGAACGTCGGCGACAAGTTTGGAGAGAAGGCGCCATCTCCTCAAAATCAGCAAAGGGCTGCTTACGTTTCGTCGATTCCGATAGGGAAGTCCGTCGGACAGCACGCAAATTATCGTTCCAGCTTTACTTTCTTCCCAGTTGGCGAACGATTGTTCTTGATCAAAGCCCTAAATCAAGAACAATCTGGCCAACTCCGTTCGTCGTCCCCAGTATTTCCACTGTTACTCGCTGTCGTCGGCTACGATCAAAACTTCTGGGCGGTTGATGATCAACATCAGACCTGAGAGACACTCGCTCGGTTGTACTCGGCGCGTTCCGTACGGTTCTACGTTTGCTGAGGGCACGGTACGGTTGTACGTATATCACGTTTATGCGAAACCCCCACAAGCGGTACGGGGGGAAGAATTGAACAGAAGCGAATATTTACGATGCGAGAGTGAAGTCATTCGGTGCTAGTGATCTTTGCTGCTAGTTCAAGCACGATCGGGCGGCTCCTCCCTGCTTCCACGTCCGATTGATCTTCCCATAGATAATAGATCCAGTTTGGAGTATGAGCCTGTAAGGCTCAGCGAGATTCAGTGCGATCCAGCGTCATCCGATACGTAACAGCGAGGACCAGCGTGATCCAGTGTGATAAAGAATTTAGAATAAGCTGCCGCTGTCCACCCATAGGTCAATGGCTATGGGGAGGGAGAATCGCGCCATTTCCGGCAAAAATCACAGTCGTCTTTTCAATCGAATTTCTTGATTTCGCTCGCTCCCGATGTCCCCCTCGTCACTCCCACTGGGTATCTTCCCCATTGGCTTGGAATACCAATACCACGTGCCAAATACCTTGACAAATCATCTTGTCACACGGAAAGGCGCCAGCACGTACGAGTTTGGAGCGCGGGCTTCGAAGCGGTTTTGGAACCGCGATCCAGGCGAGAATTTCGAGCTCCCTGCGGTTCCAGAACCGCGAATGGAAAACGCTCGGTTCCACACCGAATCGGCATTCTTCGGTGGGACCCGGACCGATTACGCAGTCAAGTCGGGAAAGTGAAGGCATTGCGCGGAGAGACCTGAAAGCGAGCGGAGGCGCTTCGAGAAGGTTGGAACGTCTCCCTAGAGTCCACCGTCGGAGAGCCGTGACCCGGCTGTAGAATGGCGAATTCTGACTGATTCGGTAGCGGCGGATATGCCCTTCACCCAGAGAGAGCAATTGCTCGAATCTCCGACGGAGAAGAAAGTTTGACGAAGGATCGATGCCGATCTCAAGTTTGTACGGAGGAAGGATCTTCATGTAGTATGAGGGTGTGAGCAGGAATGTGACTGATGCATTCCTAGAGCCGAATACTACGCCATCACAGCCTAAACACGCGACGCGAGACGCTTTACGGGGGGCTGGAACGATCACCCTTCGATGCGGTCCCTATCATGCATACATAGCGCGTTTTTTAGCCTGGATAGCATCCTTCCGACCCTTGCTCTCTTCGGAAGGGTATTCTGAACAGGAAGGAGGACGCTCGCGCGGAAACCGTCTAACTCAAGACAGTATTTGCGGGAGCGTTCAGGAGAAAATGGATTCAGGAGAAATTGCAACGGATGATTTCTGTGAGAGGTCTCCTCGTTGAGAGACTCCGGACGGCGGAGCTCTCCAGGAGATTCCCTCAGGAGCATGAAATCGATAGCTCTCCCCTATGATCTCCCTAGACCTTACGTTAGATGATTGAGCTTCACCGGTTTCCAAAATGAATCGATTTATTGAAAAATGCCGGACCCTCCGCTAACTCCACACAGCCCTCTATCGGCAGCGACAGCGATCTGATAGGGGACAGAGAACTCTTTATCACAAGACGGGGTCAGGCGGAACGGGAGGGACTTAAAATGGATCCTGCTCCAAAATATTTGATTTCGATCAGATTCTTCGAAAATGCCGAGTAGGTGTCGATAAAGCCCCAAGTCTAGAATGGTCTTATGTCTACAGCGAAGGCTCGGCATTTCCGGCCTGGCCCGTTGGAAGAGACCTGATTATTCCAGTACTCAGTGATCGATTAGCCGCCGACTGGGGTGTTTATCCATACCCAGGGGCTTGAAGCGCGGGAGACCGGGACACCTCAGATTTCAGGAACTTGGACGTCCGAAGGTCAGCGCCAATGAAAGTCTAGCCCCGAAGTAATTGTCATTATGATTATTATTATCCCAATACCCTTATTATTATCCTTATAATTCTCACTTTTCAATCATTATCTTCGGAACAAATTTTGATCATCGTTCTCTTCTTTGTACAATATGTCGCGAACAAGCGTGAGGCGACATTGATCTGATCGATTCTCCACAATTCACAAATTAGTTTCCGATATTTACTTCCGTACTCGAGGAATCAACAAGAGCGTTGATCTGATTCCTTTCCTGGTTGCTTTGTACAGCCATTCTATACATAGAGACCCAGCCGAGATGGTGCTATCGGAAGATGATTCGCCCAATACCCACACCCTCTGAGCACATAGATTTACGTCTGTCCTTCTGCGCACGCTTCCGTACGCGGAGCGAGACTACGCACCCGAGCGGCTGAAAATCAAGAAATAACAAATATCCATAACAACGCTGTCCACCATTTTGCTGACAGCAGCAGCATTCAGAAATTACCCGTATTCGAAAAAAACGAATAAGCGGGGCTCCCGAATTGCGACGGCGTCTTCGGTGATGCACAGGTGAATTGCATTTCCTCACTGTGCAGATGAGTCCGATTGAGAGTAGGTTCTGATGTGGACCGATGAATTTTCGGCAGCGACCTTTTCAGGGACTCGAGAGATGCGAGAATCTGCAAAGAATCCATCATCAGGGAAAGCTCACAGACGGAAGGGTCGCCCGCTCGCATTTGCCACCGGTCTCGAGCCGGCTTATTCCAGATAGGGTTGAGAACGCCCGAGATCGCTCCTCCTCCTTAGTCTGTGATAGTGGAGATAGGATTTCGTAGCCCTGCTCCTCCGTATGCCCGAGTTTCCCAGTCAGTCCTCACCTGTCTGAATAAAGGCCGATCTTCCCGCTTGTATTTGATGCAGTCTTCGGTGAGCCGTAGTAAAGCTTTTGGCGCGTCTCTTCTCACTTTGCTCATGTCGGGCTTGAGAAAGCCTTTGCCGACCATGAAGAGAATTTGGTCTTTGTTGTTCACATTGCTGTACGGCAGAGATTGAGTTTCCAACTCGTAAAGTACGATGCCAAAAGCGTAAACGTCACTCTGATATGAATATGGGTTCGGATCCTTCATGTGGATCACTTCGGGAGCCATCCACAGTATAGAGCCTGTAGGTTGGGAGAACGGCGTGGAACCACTCCACCGGGCTTTCACGGTCGCCAGTCCGAAGTCTCCGATTTTGACCGTTAAATCGTCGTGTAGGAAAATATCTGCGAATGGAAATTCTTAGAGAGCCGGTAGGGAGATCCCGCACTTGGATGGTGTCATCGACAATGAGCCCAGGGCAGGGAGCAGGAATCCTCAATCGATCACGGAATGGGTAGGAAGTCGACTCACTGTTACTCTTGAGATCCCGGTGAATGATGTTTTTTGCGTGGAGATAATCCATACCCTGCGAGGTCTGCCGGGCGATGTCGATGATGTGCTGCAATTCGAATCGGGTTTCTACGATGTGGAGATGTTTGTAGAGAGAGGAGCCCTCGCACCACTGCGTGACGATCGTCAGATGGGGATTGGAAACGCAGCCCATGAAGAGAATGATGCACATGTGTCTCGTTTTCCGCAGTACGGACACTTCGTTCTTGAACGCCTGAAGCTGTGCTGGCGTCGGATCGGTTACGTTCAGCTTCTTCAGGGCCACATGACCGTGCCAATGGCCACGGTATACCGTTCCGAAGGAGCCCGACCCAATTCTGGGCCCAGTCAGTATCTCTTCCGGCAGTATCTCCCAGTCTTCATTCGATTCCCTCGTTGCTTTCTGATTGACAGATTTCTTGGACGACTCATCGGCCGAACGAGCCCTCGGTCTAGGAATTTTGTGCGATGACGTCGGTGAGCCCTGCGCACTCTGGGTCCGCGTGGGCGATGAAGAAATCTGGCTGGACCTCGGAGGGGCTAGACCCGGTGCTGTGGAAGAGAGAAGAGCAGAGTCAATTGGCAAACTTCTCCCAGAGATCTGAGTATGCTGACTGAGACGAACAGGTCAGGATAGCTGCCCGGAAGAGAACAACGGCTCCAAGAGACGTGGGGGAACAAGGGAAAGGACGGAAGCGTGAAGAGTCAAGCGGCGACCCACACGGTTTGAGACCCGTGCCGGGGAGAAGCAAAAAACGAACCTCGCTCGATCACTCTGTCATTTACGTTGGGTTTCTGGCCGACGGAGGAGTTATTCCTCCTCTGTATCGCTCTTCTGCTAGAGGCTTGCTTGCGGCGATTTCTATGGCCACTTGTTAAACTGTGGTATCCCGACGTTATGGTGCTGCCGAGACTGGCGGTCAAATCACGCTTCCCATTGAAGAAGAAATCGAATTTCGTTCCATTGCCCGTGGCCTGGCCGTTCGCCTGATTGAGCGCGCTACCGTTGCGAGAATTATTGTTCGTTGTGTCTTGTGCGTTTCTGTCCTTAGACATGTGATTAGGTTTATCGGAAGTCCGATTGTGCGTCTTGTCTGTGCTCATGGATCCAGTTGTGTTCTCGTTGTCCTCATATGTGCCGAAGTTCGCATCATTGTTGCTATTGTCGTTATTGTAGCTCGGACTTCCCCTGCCATGATCATAATTGTCATTGTTGTTGTAGTAGGAAGTGATCGTTCCATCATTGTTGAGATATGTATAGTCTCCGCTCTGTGGAGTAGCGTTGATGTTCATGTTGTTGTTATTTGTATTTCTGGGAGAGTGGGAGCTCTTCCAAGGCGATCCACCGCTTCGAGCCACGGAAGGAGCAGCATCTTGAGCACGAGTGAAGGCCGGGGGTGAACTCTCTGTGGGGTTGGGATGAACAAAACGGGTTTTGAGAACGAAACCAAGTTGAACAATCCAAGACATGTAAATGAACAGAATCGGGGGGTACAAGCATGCGTAATTCTCATCTCACGAGACAATTCAAGGCTTCGATGAGCACTTCAAACTCTTTTCTCCGCTCAGTGCCTGCCCGTCATAGCAGGGATTGTGCTCCGGCGTCATATCGGTCAGAGTACCCGAAACTTTACCTGGAGACGAGTGGAGCTGTTTGAATCGAGGGAAATCAGGGAACTCTTGATTCACTGCGTTGTACGAGACGTTTGGCACCGATGTCGATCGTTCCAGTTGGCCCGCGAGATTGCTTCCGGAAGCACTCCGATTCGAGTTCGCTGCCCGCTGTAGGTTGCATTCTTCTATGAACGGGATATAGGAGCTCGGAGCTGGTTCGAGACCATCGTTCAACGCCAACAAACTGCGGAGAATGAATTCCAGAGAGTTACAACCTTTGTGTCTAACCCACGTTTATGAGCGACGGCATCGTCGAATATGGCGATTGGAAACTACTTCCTGGAACTCCGGACTCACTGCTTCAAGTATTGTTGCTCCACTCCCAGCGGTTGACACAAGGCGGGAACGGCGTCTGCACATCGGGGATGGAATCGATAACCACAAGTTTGGCATCGGAAACCGTGAAACAATAACTTGCGGCAACATTCACAGAACACCAACGAGAAAAACGTTTTCCGAACGTAATTGTGCGAGATCGAAGTCGCGATCGGATACTTGTCGCGGATCTTCACATAGATCTCTGTGTCGCCTTCGAGTTCGCCCATGTCCGTGTTCCACTCGATCATCTCGCCGGAGGCTTCCTTGTACACGACGCACATCTCAGGGCTGAGTTTCCGTCTCTTCATCGCTTTTGCGAGCGCCTCCATAACGGTCTGACCGGTTCGCACCTGAATTGTAGTGTGCTGTTCATTCGGTAGCTGTATCCGAACTACGCTCCGCATCGGGGACCGTGTCGCGTCTCCGTTTCTCGATCCCGTCTCGTCCGGGCTGGTGTTCCCGGTCGGAGAGCCCATTGCGTCGACCATGTCGAACTCCGGCTCTTGAAAATCTTCCAGAATCATCGCGAAATGTTCGTAGTCTTCCAGGAACCATATCGGGACGTCTCTGCTCTTCATCATTTGCTCGTTCAGACGATTCAGGTTGGAGATCGCATCCTGAACGACGATTTCCCGGACGGCTGACAGCTGCAAGGGTCGGAAGGCTTAATTCAGGATCAGATCCAGAGCAGGGTGAGGTGACATTCAGGAGGAAGGGCGAACGGCTTGTCGAGTCTGATTGACACTGACGTCGGAAACTCTGTTGCGATTCGGCGGCGGCCGGCGTCTATCCTGATTTAATGCATCTGCTGACGTGAGCCCGCTGGGCTCGTGGGTTCGCATGAGCATAGAGGATGAGCACAGACGCACATCGAAGTCTTTTGGAGCTCCAGACGTCCCGCGAATGTCGTGATTCGGTCTTCTTTCACGAAAGGCGACGCTCCAGGCGACCATTCGGAGAGACGGCTGCTCCGGTCCTTTGGCCAGTGAGTGTTTCTGGGATAGGATTCCGCTGAACAAAATTTACGATCGTCCCGTCCCACCGGGAGCTGATTTCATTGATTGTCCCGATTTTCGGCCTGGAACACCGATATCAGAGTTCTCTCATCTGAGACACGGTGCTCAAGTCCCTTCTGGGCAACTGACCGTCGAGACGTCTCAAGGAATCATGATTTCAGTTGGCGTTGTGGCGGCCCCCTACAGGCGCATTCCAAGCGGCTTCCTCGGATTGTCACGAAACCGGAGATCTTTCCGAATTCGACACATCACAATCGAGTAATCCCCCCAAGACTCTGAACATCAGGTAGAGCTCGCGCCGCGCCATTGACGCCGTCCGAAACATCGAGTCGGGGTGGAAACTCCATTCCAAAACTGGGCCCGAGGGACACAGGAATTCGTCGGTGATCGCTCGATTCCCTTGGATGAGGAGTTTCAAGCTCCGAGTTCATCGATGATTATTTTGCAATAGAATCGCCTCCGCTCAGAACATCCTCCCGAGTTTGGAGGCTGTGAGACGGCAGAGGATCGCGCATGCTATCATGAGCTTTTTGTGCGCCTCGACGGACTTCCTCCTACTCTCCGATTCTGCATCGAGCTCTCCCAGACCGCCGGCCGATCTCGCCCCGAGTGGAGTTGCCCATGCGGAGCGTGCTTTCTCGCACCGTGCAGATGTCAGATGAATTCATCGCCCCTCCCCCTAGACCACTCCGTCAATTATTCTTTGTTCGCTTACAGAAATTTCGTCCGGGATCGCGGTACCGTTCTGGGCATAGGCCATGGTGCCTGCCTTACTTGCACTTTGCACTTTCCAAAATCCAAGGAGGCATATTCGTTAGAGAGCTCACGCCGGCCTCTACATCGAGAACGGGTAATTCCACACGGCAGAGATGTGCAACAGCCGAAGCTTCTGCCGACAGCAGACGAAATCTGCCTCCTCCTCCCCTCTCAATCACTTCTCCCATGTATACGAACCTGTTTCCCACCACGGAGAGCGTATCGCTCTACGGAAATGGCGCGATGTCTACAATGGGTGTCTGCTAGAACTATGTCGGTTGTAAAATTCTCCCGTTAGGCGCCTCAATAAGGAAGCCGATCAGCCTGTCAGCGGGATCGGATGTTTTCGGTGGAGCTCGCGACGACAGGGCAAAAGCGCGGAGTCTCCACCACTGTTGTGCCTCGATCGATTCCTTTCGAGAGCACGAGTCCTCGGACGGACTCCTGCTTCGAAAACCCTCCGGGAAAGCCCCTTCGCCCCGCCAAATGCTCAAACCCCATCTGGAGGGGAATTTTTAGGCGATCTCGGACTTACATCTCAACCTCAACTGTTCCGCCGGGCGAGCGGCTCCTCTCTCCATAACTCCTCGTATGTGTGGCACGCTGTGGTACATTCCTCTCTGCTGCTGTCCGACGGCCCGACGAGCTTGCTCTTGTTACCATTGTTCTCCAGACAGCCGCTATCGAGTGCGCGGTTCTCACTCCGAACTCTGAATTAGAGATCTGATGAAGGGGTTTCTCGTCAGTCATGCAGTGAGCAACCCGAGCGCTCTCAGGGCGACTGGCCCAGCGGGCGGTGCATCTCGCGATCGCTTTAATCGCCTTGGAGCAAGGAAACGACGTTCCCATATACCATGAAGGGCATGATTTCCCCGCTCATCGGAGGAAGCGGCACGGTGGGAAAAATGTTTTCTTTCCCGGACCCGGTCGGAGCGTTATGTTGGAGCCTTCTCCTCGAATTCAATGGACCGAGCTGGACTTGAATCTAGCAGAGTTTCGATCCATGATATTCCCAACGCGCGGGGCAAATCCTGGTCAGGGAATCTCCCATATTTAAGTTTTCTCGGTCAGAATAATGACTGACGACTGGGCTAATTGGGAAAAAGAGATCCCTGGGCGGAAACCTAGACCCGACGAGAAGCGCACGGTCCGAGAGCAGCCTCATGTCTCCCTTGAGAGAAGTATGGAGAGATTGGCGCTCTACCACCAAGATGAAAGCTCTTTCGGGATCTTTATCAATTAGCCCCACCGCCCAGATTCTCCACAGTCTCCAATACTGCCCACTGCCGGCAGCCGTGAGCAAGTACCCACGCTCGCACTCGTGAGCTTGCGACTCAGTGGAGGAGCTGAATTCGTACAGAACCTCGGTTCAGGTGGTTGATGAAAAGCTACTCGAGCAAGTTGTCTTGGCATTTTCCAAAATCCTCCATATCAACAGGAGCAACTCGATCGATGCGTCTTTCATGATTCATGCGTCATATCCTCATGGTAATCATACTTCGATGACCTGTCGGCATGCGGTCTTTCCCAGCTCACATTTACCTACCCATGGAAAAAAGCTATGATCAAAAACACCCTGAATACTGGATAAGAAGTCTTTGTCGGAGCGCGATATTCGCTCATGTCCAGCGAGGTGACCCTTTACTCAGATTGACGCAATTTGCGCAATAAGTGTGATTTTAGACGCAAGGCGAACCTCGGAGGCGGAAGTCCGAGCTGTATCTCTCATATCTTTGACAAGATCTTCCCTTTGAGCCTACACCACAACTCCCTAACTTCTCCGGAAAGGAGATCGCCGGGAAATCTAAACCTGAGGAGCCGGCCGTATGAACTAGATCCTGGAACAGTGGCTCGCAAGCTCTCCTCTGCTGAGGCCCCCTTGGCGCTTGTGGGAGAAAGTCAAGGTCCCATACACGGTGGAATAATGATGACCAGAGCCCGTAACTTCATGCCCTAAAAAAAATCGGGACATACATATGCATGCAAATATGCCCTGAAAAAGGGCCGATATATGCATAGAAAAAAAGAAATATGCACGCAAAAATTAAGAGCTTCGTGCAGCTTTTATGATGCTTTTTGAGATTGACTCAATCCCGTTTAATGAAGGCACAATTCAAATTACGGGTTACAGTAGACAACGAGATGCATCTTCAACTCTTCAAACGTAAAAAACTCTGACGACGGTCGCTGAGAAGTTTCTTCAAACCAGCGAAGCTCCTCTAAACATCAACCGACGTGATCGATGCGTACTTGAAGCAGGCAATCTCCGACGGGTCGCGGCCAATAAGACGATCCGCGGGGCTACCCCCGTGGAGTACGGCCGAGATATCCTTCAGAATGCTGAAGCCGCCATTACGAATCCCAACCGCATCGCATTTCCTACGGACCGAATCCCCGACATCACCGGGTTTTCTCGAGACCTCTCACAAGCGCTTCAACGATAGCCACGCTTTCTACCACAGACAGTCCCTCCGTTTCCAGTTTCTCGATGGCATGCGGAAGCTCTCCGAAGTGAGAGCTTTTATAAAAGCGAGATTGTCCCTCACAGAGGGCTCCCTCACTATTTGAGCAGCCGCTCCGATGCTCGCAGCGTCACTGACGTCCAAAGCGTCCAAAACCTTCGAGAATGGATCGAAGTGGTCGGCGTTATAAGCCGCCGCGTTCAACCAAGGACCCCATCTTGTCGAAACTGGCTGGGGTGGCTGTACGTCGCTCTTACAGAGTTGCATTACCGCGAGAATCGGCGGGTAAAATATGGGATATGCAGAATTATGCTTCATAGCCCAGAATGTGCATTTTCGGGAGAAAAAGCCCAGGATATGCATTTTTAAGCAATATATGCATTTTGCATGAAGTCACGGGGTCTAATGATGACATTACTCGCGAGCCTCGAAAATTAGGTTACATGATGTGCATCCGGATGTGCAAGATTTCCAATGCTACGACCGACGAAAAGGCTGGCCTCTGACCTCGCGGAAGGAGGAACACTGAACGCTGACGCGATATGACATGCGATTTGCTTCGAGATCCCGCGCGGCCCCCCGAAAACCCGCCGTGTCCCGTTTGGGGCCTCCTAGCCCCCGGTTGAGGGGAGGTCGCCGCATTCCGCAGGAACTGCATCCGGGCTAGGAGTTCGGTGACGGGAGCCCGGCGCTCGGCCGACTTTTCCGTCATTGAGAGCCTTGAGACACAATTAATAGCAGCGAGAAGAGGCCTCAGACGCGAGATCGCCTCAAGTGAAGCGAGTTGCTGGGGGCCCTCCTCGAGGAGCTCCGAGAGGGAACTCATCTCTTTGGGAAGGCATACAAGATTGTCACGGCAAAGCTTAGGCGTCCCCAGACGGCCATGGACCCGGATGTCGCCGGGCGGGCGGTCTCCGACCTATTTCCTCGGCACCCCCATCCTCGGGTGGTGAGGTTCCGTACCGACGAGACCTTTCCATTCCCCGAGATTGAGGACCACGAGCTCGATTACATCAAAGGCCGCATCCGTCTCCGGAAGGCCCCGGGTGCCGATGGGGTTCCCTCGGAGGCCACCAAGGCTCTCATAGCCTGTCATCCCGATACCGTTAAGGAAATGCTCCGCGTCGTGCTCCGCTCAGGGAAGTGGCCGTCGATCTGGAAGCAGGCTCGCTTGGTTCTCATTCCCAAGCCCGGCTCTAACTCATTCCGCCCACTCAGTTGCCTTGCAGGAATTTCCAAGGCGGTGGAGCATTTCCTCCACAGTCGCTTGGTTGTCGAGCTCGATGAGAAGGGCATCCTGTCGGATCGACAGTACGGTTTCAGGGGCTCCCGGTCGACGGCGGGGGCGATTAGGGAGATTCTCGAGGTTGCCGCTCGCCAACGGGCGATTCCCCTTCGGTCACGGGGGCACTGTGTGGCGGTTCTTCTGGATTTTAAAAACGCCTTCAACTCGGCGTCTTGGGACGCCATCAATGATAGTCTTCTCAACGCGGGCATTTCCCCGTACTGTATCTCCGACGCTGCATCTCCAGCTATTTCTCCCTCCGTTCGAACGTCTTTCAGGGCGAGGTGTCCCCGGTTTCGGCTGGGGTTCCTCAGGGCTAAAACCTGGGTCCCACCTTTTGGAATGTCGTTTACGACGGGGATCTCCGCCTCCCCCACCCTCCGAACGTCACCTCGGTCGCCTACGCCGACGATCTTGTCGTTCTCATCACCCAGCGGAACAACAGATGAACTGTGCTCTTAGCGACATAAGCGCTTGGATGAGGACGCGCTCCCTCGTCCTCGCCCCGGCGAAGTCGGTTGCCTTCTTCCTCAACGGGAGAAAGCATCTTCCCCAACGGGATATCCACTTGGAGATAGACGGCCACGAGATTTCCTTCCAGCGAACCGTTAAATACCTCGGCCTCATGTTGGATCAGGGCCTCACGGGGACCCCGCATGTTCGATACGCCTCGCAGAAGGCCCTCATGGCGGCGAACGCCATCGCACGGCTCCATCCTAGGTGCCGGAGGGTCGGAGACCACCGCCGGAGGGTCGGGGACCACCGCCGGAGGGTCGGGGACCACCGCCGGAGGGTCGGGGACCACCGCCGCGGACAGCATAGTGCTCTACGCCGCCCCTATCTGGGCGGAGACTATCCGTAAGAAGACCGTTAGAAGAATGCTGGACAGAGCCCAACGACCCATGTCCATCCGGGTTTCTAGGGTGAACCGCACAACCTCCACGGTCGCAGCGCAGGTAATCGCGGGCACCCTTCCGCTCGATCTCCGCGCCCGGCTGATCCTCGCAAGGAAGGACAGGGACGGGGAAGGGTCCGACGCCGACTCTTTCACGAGGGAAGATGCGATTGCCGCCTGGCAGCTCAGGTGGTCGGGGATAGGTCCCGGCCAGCCAGGATACTGGACGTCCCGACTCATCCCGGATCTGGGCCCTTGGCTCGACCGGAAGCACGGCAACCTCTCGTAACCCCTCGCGCAGCTTCTCTCAGGAAACGGCTCCTTCGCCAAATACCTGTTCCGCATCGGGAAGATGGACTCGCCGGCTTGCGTGCTGTGCGCCTCGGGGGAGGAGGATGACGCCGCACACAGCTTCACGGTCTGCGACGGGACGCTAGACATCAGAGAAGAATTTCGGAGAATTTCGGAATTTCCTACTTTGCGGAGGGCGCTTCGTGTCCAGAGCTGGTATCATACATGCTCAGGGGCTCGGAGGAGTGGAGGTCGGTGGCTGGCCTCGCATGGGCAATAATCGCCCGGAAGGACCGCATACACGATGAATGGCGACTCGCGCAGACGGCCGCCCCAACTCTAGGTGACGCGCGGCCAGCCGCTCAGCCGTTTTTAGTGGGTATTCACCGCAAGGTGCGAGTCCTACACTGCAGGTCCCCGAGAGCGTTGACATCACCTCGGCCCGTGCGTGCGTAAACGCATTTCTCCCTAACCTCCATAAAAAAAAAGCCCCCGGTTAGAATCACCAATGTAGAATGTAATGGCAGTTGAGGCTCATTGTATTTCAAAGCTCCACTCTACTCGGAATCATTGGCTCCGCGGAAATTTATTCATGCTCCGTATAACTCTACACTGGGTCTTTGACTAGAGAATGACAGAAGAGCATCTTTGGTCATCCGTGAACTCCCCTCAAGGAACTCCAGATGGGGACACAGATTTTCGAGCTCTCTGAGACTAGCATCCGTTATATTGGTTGATGGCACGATCAATACTCGAAGGCGAGGCTGATTGCGGAGGAGGAAGATTAGTCCCTCGTCTGTTATGCGTTGGCAATCGGTAAAACCCAGAATCCTCAAAGAAGTATGACGAGTCACCATGCAGACGAGACCAACATCTGTTAACGGAGCGTGATGGATATGGACTTCTCTCAGCTCCGGCGGTCCTAGACCTCTCTCGAAAGTGTGGTCGGTCAGTCCCGAAGCATCAAGAATAGTCAATTGCTTCAGGTTTTTCAGGAGATGGAGCTTCTCGCCATCGCAATCTCGCAGCCGATAGGAAGTTACGTACAGCTGCTCTAATTTCTGGAAGTTTTCGATGATCCATTCGAAGGATTCGGGCGTCCACTCCGCTTCGCCCAGTCTCAAGCTTCGCAAATCCCGGAGGTTCGCCAGCGGCCGCAAGGTCTCGAGATCGCAAGCTGGGACCGGTTGCTTGAAATTCTGCAGAGTTCTGATGCTCCCCAGATGCCGTATCGACTCAGGTCTCAAACGCGGGGCGACGGAGAGATCCCGGAGCATCTTAAGCACGCCCACTTGCTCAAACACGGCCTGCGTCACTTTCCTAGAATCCACGGCCAAGTATTCGAGGTTGGGAGCCGTGAGAGTGATTTGCCGAATATGTGAATCTCGGACAAATTTCCGATCCTCTGCGAGCCGCAAATGCTTCAGTTTGCCGCAAGTGCTGATTGCGTCGAGAATATCCTGCGTTACACCGAAAACACTCAAGTGGAGCAAGGTTCCAGCGTTTTTCTTGATGATTTCGCCCACGGTAAAGTCGGTGTTCCTGTTATGGAGCCTAAGTCTCATATAGTTCTGCTTCGAATTCAATAAGCTGCGCAGCACGCCTCTCAAGTCGGCGTCCGCGGCGAAGCGGAAGAGGGATAAAGATGTCAGGTTGGGCAGACATTTGAGCAAAGTCTCGAGTCCTTTTTCTGACATTGCCATATCTTTCAGAGAAAGATGTCGAATTCGGGACGAGGATTGGCGGACTTTGTCGAGATTGGTGTCCTCTGGAGCCTCGAGTTTGGGGCCGAGCCCTAGGTCGCCGCCTGGAACGAAATACGTGATAGGAGTTTCCTGGTCCGTCGTTGAAAAATCCTCAATCCTCACCCGCATATCCCGCGTTATCCAGCATATTATCAAGAAGCCTCAGTTCACACAAACTCCCCGCCTCTAGCACCGTAGTCACATATCGATCTTTGAAGTTCGTAATGGGTTCCCGCTCGTTCTGGTGAGACCAGTTCTCTTCGCCCACGGAGCCCTGTAAGCCCTGAGGATGTTGACCATGATCTCTGCGCGGAAGTTGCGCTGTACTACTCGATGGTGCTCAAAAAATATTCTGCTACCACAGGCCGAATCCCCGTATCCACATTCGGAGCATCTTGAGCTGTCCCCTGCGTGACTTGGAGTGCAGAGCCCCCGACGAACTTGTGAAACAAGGCTTATTTCGGCAACTCAGGTCCTAGGAACGAAGCTTACCTAGTCCAGAGTACTCCAGATATTCCAGCTTCTTGCAATGCTCAAGAACGCAATAAAATTCTCGGGATGACCAAGGGCATCTGATGAATTGCAATTCTCGGAGATGGTCTCCGACTTTGGTCCAGAACCGGTGGTCGAAGTCAAGAAGCCTCGCTGAAAAATAGGCTGTTGGAAATCAGGGCGAGTGGCGCTGCTTAGGGAAAGACTCCCGAGGCTTACATACGCTCCAGGTTCGTGCACAAGCGAAGGGATTCGCCGACGAAATTACCCGTCCGCCTGAAATACATGTGCCATCCGAATTCCTCTCAGTGTAGCCGCGCTCCTCCTGTGCGTCCGACCGAGATTTCCCAGAGCTAAAGCTAGGTCGTCACCGAAGGTCGTGCGTTATCCGAAATCGGCATGAGCGAGAATGACTCACCCTGCTTCACTTCGAGGTTCCTGTACTCCCGCCGACTTTGCATCATGATGCGGGGGGCTGATTCCTCTCTCGTGCTCTCCCGGATGCGGTAAACCACGTCTCTTAGTAAAGATGATCCGGACGTGAGTTCAGCCCACTGTCGACACGTCAGAGCAGCGCTCAATCTATCGAGAGGGCCTAACTTGAGCAGGATGTCCTGTTGCAGCTGAGGAAGGAGAGAAAGGCTTCGAAATGAGGTACCTTGCCGGGTCGAGCAGGAATCGGTCAAGAGATTCTTTGAATACTTTGGCTAGTAGCAGGTAGGTCCCAGCTAAAATTGATCACGGCTCCCTGCCCCGCTCAAAAGATGCTTTCAAAAACCCTGAGATCAGAGCAGTCAGAACTCATCATCAACGGGGCCAGGACAGCGCTCCCTGAGTAGAGCAATCAGTCCAGTCCCTATTCGATCACAGAACTCGAGCCCCACCGAGGCATCAAACCGTAAAGAGAGCGTCGATGAAGCATCTGGGCGGGAATCGGGTTGTGTGCGCGGCGAAAATGCTTATCTCTGGAATGAGAGTCGCTACGATTTGCTCATCAGAGCTTGCGTGGACGCTTTTGAGACTCAAAATCGAACAAAATCGCAACCGTAGAGAGAACAAACGCGACTTGAATTCGGCGGTAACGCTGTATTGTATAGCTTTGGAGCTTCATCCGTGAAGGAGGAGTTACCAGCGTTTACAATACTTTTCCTTCGTAGACTCTGGACACATAGGTAGGGCGCAAAAGGATGCCATCAGGCTTCGAAGAGTAGAGTTGATTCCTGTTCGAGCCAGAAGTCATCCGGGGCGATAACATTCTCATAAAAGACCTTCCGCGCTAGGAGAATGATGATACGAACCCTGAGAGACAAAGTGTCCATTATCGATGTTTCCACGGTGGTTTTTCGAAGTGACGAAATCTCCGAAACTGCTTTTCTGGACGCGTCTCCTCGAGGAACTAAAGTCTGGTTGGGCGTCGGTCGGAACCCCACTAAAAAAACGAAAACAGCGGCTTTCGACCTTCTCTCTGGTACTCGTGAAACCTCGGACCGCTCTCTCTGAAGGGACGCGTCTGGAGAGGGGCGTCGAGAGGCCTGAAGGATGTGGTGTTTCGAGAACACGCCCGCTTGGCGAGCATCCCCAACAGAGGCATGGCTGTATGATCGATATCGCAAATCTTATCGTGGCGCAGATCGTCGATTGAACGTCGACGATTTCAGTAACTTCGAAGCATCATTCAATTCGATCATGCGCGGATAGCACTTATGAACTGAGGTGTGGGTTGAGAATTCGGTGTAGCATGAGATGATATGACCACGGAGTTGCGCGAAGAGGAATCAGGGTCGCAAGGTTCGACGAAAGTCTAGCAGCGATCAATCACAGAAGGGAATTATGACTGACCTTCATCGACGTATGATGGAGGAGGACTCTGACGTCACTATTTTCATTCTCCTGCATTTTCAAATCTCTCCAGCATCATCGTCACAGTCTCTCATGGGCTCTCCGCCTCCATCCAGCCACGAGATCTCGTCGTTGGAGGCAATAGGAATACCTAAGTTCAGGAACACATGATTCCAAAGATTCCCGTAAAAGGTGAATTCTCTTCTGTGGAGGGTGAATGTATCGATCTCGGTCGGAGGGGGACAGTCACTAGCCCCGAATGATATTCCAAGGAGCCTTCGCTGACGCCAGAATAAAAACCCGTGCAGATTCCGCATCTTGAGGGGTGGGGATTGAGCAATAACTCCGGTTTAGCCTTGGTTCCGAAGCTCGTTGACATCATGACGAGACATTGGAGTTCCTCGGTGAAAGTGATAATTTGTGTCTCCTCCGCCCCGCCTGCGACTGGAGTACCTGACCCGGAGGTTTTCTCCCTCTTCAACTTCTAGATCTATGACGATGAGAGGAGTAGCGATGGCCGATCAGGGCTTGCATCCATCACAGACAGAGGCGTAACCAGGGGGGGAGGGGGAATTTTTTTTCCGTAATGCATGACTACAGGGTGCCTCATCATTTTGGACCCCTGGCCCCGAGAAAACCCAGTCTGCCCCCCTCCACCCCCAAAATAATCCTGCAAACGCTACTGATCACAGATGATGCTTGGCAAACTAGCTCCTCCATATTGATACCTTGAAACTAGGAGCATCGGCAGGCTGCAGATTTCGGAAACACTTCCCGTTTCTCTCGAGTTGCGTTTCAACTTCACAGGGTCAATTCCCGAGGCAATAGCGGCGTCTCCTAAAATGATCTCACGAGAGGGTAACACAGACGAGGTCAGGTCGTACTGTACCTATTTGGTAAGTGCGGCACATAATGGCAAAGACAGCGCAATTCCGCCAACCCGTCGACAATCCGCCGTTCCAAGAGACATGACTGCCGTGGGCCGCTAAGAAACTCCGATCCGACTGCTTTGTGGTCTGGAAGCGGCCGTATCGAAGTTCCTGAGAAGCTCATCGGAGGACCGGCGGTCCCGATGTCGCAATTAGAGTCCACTCTTCCAGCTCTCTATGATGCTGCAGGGCATTCGCGCGCCACGCTTGAAGTGGAGAGGGTTTGTTTCGCGCTGGTGCTTAGCCCAGCCCACGATGAAGCGCTTCAAGCAGCCGGATGGTGCGTTGGTATCTACCGAAGAAGCAAAGACAGTACCGCAATTGAAGCAGCTGCTCTGGAAGTTCCTTGGAACTCACAAGAGACCCCAGCCGGATTCGAGCCTCGGTCCTACTCCCACTCCAACACCAGGAGTGATTCTCATTAAGTTCTTCAAGCCGGCCTCGTCGCGCTGAGGACGCGGCACCCGGGTAATTTTCGTATCTCCAATCGACGAGGAAGACGTGAGTACTCAACGATTTCAGAAGGTTGTGCACGGAATTCACGGGAGCTGGGAGCCGTGGGGTGCTGAATCGTCGAGCCTCGGACGAGACTTCCCCGAGCTCCCAGTGAGTCAAGGGCGGGAAGAGGCTCGGATTGTGCTGTCGTGCCGGCTGCCGGCTTTGACAGCTTTCGGCTTGTGGGAGTCGACTAACACTCGGAAAAAATGAAGGATCTCCTGTCGTCGACCGGAGGAATTCGATGGGGAAGTTCCACAACGAAGGCAGAGACACGACTATTATCCTAAGCGGGAACCTCTCCGATTGCAGGCAGACACCATGAGGGGTGTGATGCGCGGGGGTCGAGGCATAGGCCCAAGACCGTTCTTCAAAAAACAGTTCATTCCCCACATACCGTTCGATTTACATTTGGTGAGTGCCGGAAATGTCATCGCTTTGCGACGCCCCGATTTATTGCTCGCATCCGTTCCGTGATTATCAAGTCGCTGATCATGAGTATATTCTTTGATAATAACAACTCATTTCTCTCCGTTGCATAGACGGGGCTGGTATTCCAGAAGGTTTCCGCTGCGTGGGATGACTCCGAGCTCGCGGCGGCTCTTCTGAAGAAGAATCAGGACCTCACACCTCCGGAGGCGGAACAGCAAGCTCTCCTCAACCTTGTGACGAAGGTTCAAAGCGTAAGTTGTCGAATGCCGAGACTCCTCAAAATGATCGCTAACTGCCGGCGACCTTTTCGAATGATAAACTTATCGGCGACATTCCGACCTTCGCTGCGCAGGTTCTCGATCAGATTATCGTGGATCCGAAAGGTTTCGACTCGTGTCAAATCGAAGAGGTTCGTCAGGTCGGCTCATACCGGAAAGGAACAATGATCGCCGGACATAAAACCGCCGACTTCGTCATTCTCCTGAAGACTTTGCCCACGGAAGAAGCTGTGATGCGCTTAGGCCAAAAAGTGAGTGTCCCTCCGATTGAGGTACCCGAATCCCAGCAAGTGCGAACGGCTCCCCCATGAATCATCTCAATTTCGATTTTGTTTTAACTGGACTTCTTTCCGAAGATCCTAGAGGACCTCAAGAGTTCCGATGCTACCCTGGAGGTGTCGCTCACCAAAGATCCCTGTGGGTTCACCATAAATTCCGATAGCAATGGTTTCTCCGCGCGCTGCCTGATCACCACAGTGCCACCGAACATGCGGAAACTCGAACCTGATCTCCATCGTAAGTTGTGTCGACCTGTCAATCGATGAACAGCGAAATTGTCCACCCCCGCAGGGGTCCGGTAGCAAATTCGATTTGAGCTCAATCTAATCCGCGAGCCGTTGTGGTTCTCAGTACCACAGCGACTCGTCCAAAATAATTTGGCAGCTCTGCGGCACGCTCGTTGGTTTGACGACAACGGTCAGAACCAGCCCACCGTCAAGATCCTGATCCGCCTCATAAGGGATTTAAGAAATCGTTTCGAAGGGCTCCAGCCTCTGAACCCCTGGATGGTTGATCTTCTCTGTGAGTACATTTTCTGTTCTCGGAGCTGACGGGCACGAAACGAATATTTGCTCGATAGAAACTCCCTTTTCCCGAGTCCTCAATCTCATTGACCGGCTTTACTTCTTCTCAGGTCATTACTCTCTCATGAACACCATCGACGGAGCGCCTCTGCCGTTGGCTGAGGCCTATAAACGCGTCCTGCAGCTATTAGCCTGCGGCCTCTTCACACCAGGGTCTTGCGGAATCCAAGATCCTTGCGAGTTGAATGTCATCCGAGTCCACACAGCCATGACGGTAGAGGAGCAGGACACCGTCTGCATGACGGCTCAGAACCTCGCTCGTCATCTTCTTCACGGAAACTTCAAAGCTGTTTTGGGTGATTGCAAGCGTGGCGAGGCAATCGAAAAGGACACATGCGTTTTCAATGGGGTCGTCATCACTCCATTAGGGCCCGCGTACGAGAAGCCTCAGGAGAAGACCGAGGAAGAGCTGGAGGAAAGCGATGCCGAGCCCGAAGAGGAAGGAATGCAGACCGAGTGAATGCAGAGTGCGCGGGCTCTTCTCGAGAGCCGCATGGAGTGAATGTCGGATGAATTGTGAAGCAAGTCGAGTGATGAGAGAAACCGCTCATTTCGAAAAGTGTGGATTCTGCTCAGCCCGATCGACTCTCCATTTCCGGAGGTCTTTTTTTTTTATTTATTGGAGCGAATCACTGGGGACGATTGTCGATTGGATACAAGTTGTAAACTCCTGGATTATTCTCATCTCACATGGCTCAAAATGATACTGAGTAAAGGATGCCGACTTCGTGCTTTCTTCATCTGAATTTTTTATTGATATACGCAAATCGCGAACTTATATGTGCGGTCTTCTATTACGCTGCCTTTTACGCCAGCACCAGAGCACATCTCAATTTTCCACGGCAGCTTCGATGAAGCTTTTCTTTTGCGTGAAATAGTCCCTGTACCATTCTATACATGCGTGCTTGCGTTCCACGCTGATGTACGGGTTTTTGGAAAGTCCGATGCACACGAGCTCCATAAATTGCCTCACGGGTCCATTCGGGAAGGCATGGTCATCTTCAATGAGATGATCCAGGAACACGTGGTCCTCGAACGGTACGTCGGCCTCCTCGGTCATCCCTGAGAAATTGTGGGCATTACTCATTGTCATGGAGTATAGTAGTAGCACATGGTCCGTCTAAGAAGATTTATAAGGGAGCTCCAAGATCGCCGGGTGTCTCGGGGTCAACATTGGGATTTGTATCCTCGGCTGTGAATCTTACCGTGCTCATTGTCGATCGGGAATGGCCACAACTTGCCACTTTCTGTCCATCGGATCATCTCCTCGAAACCGTCCCGTGGAGAAGCTTCCAGCAAAGATTTGAGCTCGAGCTCGCTGAGAAGATCCGAGAAAGGCCGCTCACGTTGGACCTGATCTGCGGGCTCTTCTGCCTTGGCGGAAAATACGTTCAGACGCTCCTTGCCGTAGATTTCGAACGGAGTTGATTCCCCACGGTTTTCCCGATCGAAATTCTCCACACGCTTTCTACGCTCTTCCAAGGATTCTCCCCGCAATGTTCCTCGTTGCCTTCGAGCATGTTGTCCCGGCTCGCTTCTTCCGAACAACACCGTTTCTGCGATCTCGTCAGCGCTGAGAGCGTTCCCATCGATCAACGGCGCGTCGGCCTTGCGGTCGATTTTCATTCCGACGATGACATTCCTGAGAAACGGAACAGATCAGCGGTGAATTAGCGTTCAGCGATCTGCACCGTCGCGACCACCGATCGGCCTACCGGACAGAGAGCACTGCAGAACACTCACTGGAGGTTTGCCCGCGATTCATCGGAAATATCCGAGAGTTTACGCAAGAGCTCTTCCGCGTTTTTCCCGGCATCGCCTTGTAGTTCCTTGGCAGCCTTCTGAGCTGCACGCACTGTCTTCGCATCAAGATTCGGCACCTAAGGGGCAGGAAAAAGCGTCCTTCATTGAGCAGGTGTATGAATCTGCTAATTGACCGCAGGTAAATGGAATGCTTGAAGACCACACACCTTGCGTGGAGGCTCCCTCGGAGGCTTGACAGATGCTAGTTTTATTCGGGCATATGGCTTTTGTATCTGCAAAGAATTTCTTATTCAGAGTTCCGGCCTTTCGAAAATCGTATCCGAGGAGTGGAGACGCAGGAAATATCGAGCGCGGGAATTTCCGTCCCTGTTCCCCGGAATCCCGCAGCCCCTGAGCGGATGCACATGCAATCCGGCCACGGAGGCGCCGACCCAGCGGTCTAGCCCACGCGGCGGATATCTCTCTGGACATCTATGGTCCGACGTCGCAGAGGGAGGATCGTCTGAAGATGTTCCTCTTTACCGCATTACCGCCAGTAGATACTGAGATACGCGCAACTCGACTTGAACTGTCCAGCAATCTCTGTCTTTTATCTTAATTCACCACTGTCTGCTGCAATAGATGATCCAGAGTGACTTTTTCCCGTTGCGGAGGTGTATCGTGTCCATCGCTGTTGTCTTTGTCGCAGAAGAAACGAACGCTCGCTAGGGCTCCGAGGGGCCTATGAGGAAAGATCCCTTTATGCAATCGACCACAGGTTGTTTCGGGGAACCCCACACCGGGTCACATAGTCCAGGGATTAAGTCTCCCTTTTTAAAAAGTCGAATTACCGAGAAGTCAGAGAAGACGCGCGGATACACGCGAGGAGAGTCGCCATCTTTGTTGTGGGATAGACACTGCGCGCCGGTATTCGAAATTGCCTCGCGCCGGTCCCCATCTGGAGGGAAGAGCCGATCGATCTCACGCATTACCGGGAGCATTGTTCGGATCATTCCGAGAACCCGAGCTCGCGAGGGGGACCTGGCGGGGGAATCGATTCAATACGGAGTACATTCGAGACTTCAGAGGACTGCCGACGGGGGCTTCGATTTGCGACTTCAAGCAGTAATTTCACGGAAGGCGATGCGTCTGAACCGGGTCGAGCCGAATCGTACGCCGAATGTATGCTGTAAGAGCTCGCCCAAAGCAATGCCTCGTCACTCACCGTGAGTGAATCGAGAACGCGGTCACAGCCCATGATTGCGCCCAGAAGTGGGTGCCCATGATCGCTTTCACATCTCTGATGATTCGATACGAAATGATCCCGCCCTTTCTCGGGCGGTTGCGAGACCTTTGCGTAGGTGTGAACATAGACAAGATGGCACGAACCCAGATGCCCGACACCCCTTTGTCCTAAGACTCGGGAGCTCTCCGGAAAAAAAATCCACTAGGAGGAGCGAAGGTGCAACCGGGCTAACGGGTTTCGGGAATCCGGTACCTGGCCGATACGACAGCTCAATCGGATAAGTATGAAGCTTCAGGATTGACTCATAATTGTTTTACGTGTCCCGGAGATACCTAATCCGTGGATAACAACGCGAGGAACTCCCGGTGGACTGGCAGTAGGACTCACTTTGTGGGTTTCCGTGGGGATAATTCTCTGCTCTTCGGAAATCGACTCAGCCCGACGGATTCCGGCTCTGTCGCTTAACCCAGGGGGACTCCGCATCCAATATCTGAACAGCGAAGGACTCCCGTCTGTCTTCATCTTCCGATGAATGTGGCGCAGAGGCTCGGGGAAAATCAACGCAAGCTTTCGGGGTTCGCTGGATCTTTGAGCTTCCACTAAGTCCAAAAAGCGGCTTCCACTTTCTCGCCCTCCACGCACTCATACGTTGGACCGATTTCGCGAATACTTTATACATAATACAATGAAAAGAATCCGGAAAGGATTTCATCAAGCACATTCTTCGTGCTTTTATTGTACGGTCCCATTCATTTGACGTAAAGCAACGACTTGATTGAGACAGATGAGTAGATAGAGAAACAGACAAATACAACGAGTGGATAAGTGCGGGGGGCTGAGAGGGACTCATTGTCGAATGAAGTCCTGGGTGTCGTTCCACAGGCCTGACGACGCGTTGTGGCGATCGAAGCGTTTGCTCTTCCGCTCGAAAATCATCTCAAGATCGACGAATGGCGGCACGTAGATTTCCAAGAGGCCGTACTTTTCGATATCTTGACCTAGCATACGTTGCTCCTTGACTTTGTTCTTGAAGCGGGAAGTTTTCAGTTCTGCCCACTTTGGAACCTGCGGGGGAAATCCGATTCATAAATTGGGAATTCGTAACGATTCTCTTCGCGCTCCTAAACTTTGATCGTGAACTAATGCGGGATGAATCAGACCCCGAGATGGGGAATGATGGAAAGGTAGATCATGCCTCGATGTCGAATTCGGTAATCTCTTACAGGTTTGGTGGGCGCGCTCTCATCGTCGGTGTTGTCTGAATCCGAACAGAGATCCTCAAGCCCGTAATCTCTGAACGTTTCGTTGAAACTGTCAACGAACCCTTCAGAGTTACCCGCCTCCTTCAACTGGTTCATTCTCGACGGAGAGAGAACGAAACCGGGCTTCGAGACGTACGTCGCGTTCGGTACCGCGTCGACCGTGAATGTATCTTCCTTTCTGTTCATCGCCAGAGAAGCGTCGAAATCCGGCTTACTCGTTACTCCCGGCTGGAAAACGAACGAATGGCGATGAGCTGATCTATTCCGAGACTACGAAGCTCCTTCGAAGAGCCACAGTCGCAGAAAATCCCCGTTGCGCTTACCAAGAAAGTAGAATTGATCTTCGTCACGTTCTGAGCGTCCTCACCAGCGGCAAGTATGCTCTGGAACATCGCTTGCTTTGCGAGTCCTCCGTGTCGCAGATCGTCGAGAGCTTTCCCGTGCATTGAATTGTAATGCTCATTACTCGCGAAGAACGAGTTTTCAGTGAGAATTTTTTTCCCAGTGGAAGCACCGGTCGGCTCGACGGGCGCGGCCGGTTTCGCGAAGGTTCCCGAGGCGAATCTGTCAACGGATGCCTTCTTGACATCCGTTGCCTGGGCGGAAGGCGCTGCCGGCACGGCCTTGCTCGTTTTCGGATTCGTCACCGAAGTCTTCTGCGTCGAGATCTTGGCGGTTTTCGGAGTCTTTTTTCTCTTTTTCTTTTAAAGTCTGTTGTTTCTGCTGCAGCTTAGCTCGAATCTGATCGTTCCGTTCCTTGTCCTTGATTTCTTTGCGTTCTTTTACCATTTGAACGCGATGATTCTGTGACCTTCGGGAAGAAGAGCCTGTGTCATTGGTCGTTCTCATGAGATGAAGGCAAAATACGGGGACCGAGATGTTCAAGGAGCTCAAGGAGCTGCAAGATCTGAGCCATACCTTGCAAATTCAGTTTTATCCATTTCGTGAGTACTGTTTTTCTTGTCTTTTTTCGCCTCCGAAGCGACAACCGAGCTCGCTTGCCGCTTCAGAGCCCGGGGTTTCTTATCGCCTGGAAATGGAAACTTTTGAGGATGGGTACAGCTGCAAAATGTTTGCGTTGCGTGGTTTTCTCGGAGCCGGCGCTCGGGAACAGCGACATGTCCTCTTCTGAGGCATAGTCGAGAGGATGCTCACCCTTGCTGGTTTGCGTGTCATTCGCCGATGTGTTCTTAAGCGTCCTCGTTGACTTGCTTCGATCTAATTTCGTCGACTTCTTAGCACTCTCCTGCATCATCTGCTTGAGACTCTGCTCGGGGAGAGAGATAAAATTTCGAGTTCGTGTCGGTTGTGACATCCTTCCTGAATAAAAGTCTATGATTGCTCCAGATAGAAACAGGGCATAGACCAACCTTCTTCGCATTGAGCATGACTGATTTCCTGGCAGCTCCCTTGCAGGAAGAGACTGATCTTATCGAAGAAACGGACGTGTCCACATCCTCCCATTCCTCGTCAGATTTTTCCTTGTCGACACCAGACTTCAGCTGGTCCAGAAGATCTCTCGCTTGTTTAATAGATCGGTTGAAAGCGGCTTGGCTTACGGGATTGTGCTTGAACCTGTTCACTATATCTCTTAGGGCTTCCAGCTCGGTCTCCCATTGAGGGGGAGGTACAACCTGGTACCAAAGTTTTGAGTGAGTTTCGAGACTCGTCCTAATTCGGATTTGTTAAATCAATCCACTCAGGAACCCACCTTGTATCCCATTGTGCGCATCTGCTCAACAACGAGATCACTGACTGTTTTCCGGTAGACCGTGGCGTCGCACATTTCGTAGGTAGGGAGTTCTTGAACTGTCGGGGGTCTGTTATCCAGTTTCTCCAAAGCTCGGGAGAAAATAAACTTGCCACGGGCTGTCAGATCTGCAGATGAGCCAAATCCGATCAGTGGGAATCAATGAAGAGCAAGCGATTCTCTGGCAAGCTTTCTCGGATAAGATGACGAGAAGGACTAGTTAAATCTCGATGCTTACTTCTTTTCGACGAGACCATGGTTGTTTCGCTGGAATGGATTCGAATCACTGGCTGAACATGGGTTCCGAGTCCTCACTCGGAAGAATCTCCAATCTCTGGGATTTCGGCCGCGCAAACTGAGAAAGATTGTCACTACTCTTTGAAAAACGACGGTTGCGCTGCTCGTCAAGCCGCCACCGGTCGGTCTTTAGTGCTCTTCACAGGGCAGCCTCGGACGGACGCGCGGCGCCACCGTTGTCCGAAGACGGGAACTTCTGGCTCCACTGTGATAATTCCTCCTCAAAATGTTCGAACATGAGGATTATCGGCTGAAGTGTCCGGGGAAACGGCATCGTCACTAATCGAATTCGATCATGAGCCCCATCACACGAATCATTCCGTATTCCTGTCTCCTGGAGGAGTCCGCGCTCCTCCGCACGTGCCTGCATCGATCCTCATACGGTCGACTCCACGGACGCGGACGTATTCCGCGGAGCACCGGACGGCGCGGCTGGGGCGAAACGAGGGTTTCAACTTCGTTCTTCCGATTCCCTTTCTGGCCTCGACTGAGGAATCGAAGGCTTTGTGTTGGCTCTCATGAGTTCACTCGGAGCCTAATCTTTGAAAGCTTTAAGATATCCTAAGGTACGACCATCGCAAGGGAATCCGTTCTTCGGGGAGACTTCTCGTCCCGCACGGTATTCTGCGAAATTTATCCACGACCTCCCTTGTCCCGGGAATGTGATCGAGTCGTGGGATTGGCGAGGGATTGCCGCAAGAATTCCGCGGACGAGATCGACAAAATGGTCGAAGGGCCAACGCGTCGAGCTCTCCGCGTGCGAAATTGGATCCAGACCCCACGGCTGCCCGGGAATTCACTCACGAAGATCCCGCGGATGGGATGGAGGACCCCAAACACGAGTGTCGGGAGTCCTGGACTTCCCGGACTAGCGACCAAGACGGGACCGCACGGGGTCACGTATGGAGCTCCAGCAGTCAAGTGTCGGATCGTAGGGATCTTTTGACTCGCTTATACGGGACTCTCCATGCGGTCTATGTTTGCTCTCGCGCGGACAGAACTTCGTTAACGCTAAAGATCTTGGAGCTACCTACGTATCCTTCGAACTAGAGGCCCATGTGATCGTCCCGAGGACGCCGCTAGATGGGACTCGAGTTAGAGGAGGTCACTTGCATCTTGTTAGCTTCGGTGAGAAGTCAGAAATCAAACTGAACTAATCTCATGTCGGTCTCGTACATACATGCGATCAAAGCTGGAGACGTAGGAGACCGTTGAAGTTTACCTCGTTTATTTTTCGTTTTTCCCTCGGTTATCTTCGTCGCTGCGCTAACTTCCAATACTTAATGTCGCCATCGACGACACGAGAAGCGAATGATGTCTCGCAGAAATGTAGACAAACTGCTTGGGATTCTCACGCGAATAGTGTGGTTCGTTCGTATGTAAGCTGCTGTTTGTCTGATTACTGCTGTGGCTGCTTCTACAATTAGCAGGAGAATCGGTCGATCATGAAGGGGAGCGTGAGAACGTGCAACATGGATTGACCGCCGCTGACTTCTTCGATTTGGATCAGACTTGATTGTTTCGTTTCCTGCTCTGCTCTATCCGGGCTCCATTTTTGAACTCACTGCCAAGGGCATCATTCCTAAGAATTCTCTAATAATATTATCAGTATAATTATTATTTTCAATATCTTCAAGTTTTATTAATAGTTATCATTATTACCATCTTCATAATCATCATTCGCATCATAATCGTTGCTGTCCCTGATGATTCGGTATTCGTCGTTGATAATTACAGTAGTACATTCTCATGATTTTTAGATTTTTCCTCTCAGCTATAATCTCTCTAACATTTACTGCTTTCTAGTGGAGCGAAGACCGCCTTTTGCTCGTTCCTAGAACTCTCGATCCCATGGACGGTCCACGTTACAGAGTTTCATTCTTTGTTTCTAAGAAGTCAGCTTGGCCTCGGTAATAATATCAATGATATAATAATAATAATAATGATGATAATAATAATAATGATAATATTCAACCTAGTCGACCGGGTATTCGTGTTGCCTCCATTTTCTGCTTATCAAGTCAAGCTTCCCTGTTGCCGCCATGATCAAGACTATTTTCACAGATATGTGCCTAAGATGCGAAAGCGCTGCGTGGTTGGTTTGTCGTTGAAGTTCCTTGTTGTGTGTTATCCTTCAAGATCGCTTGCGGGTCGTCGTGTAGATCGTCTGAAGGATCAACGATTGTTCCACGGTTTCGTCGAACCAACTGACTGACTGAATGACTGACTGACTTGGATGATGAAGTATTGATCGATCAAATCATTAGATGATTGGATGGCTCATCGATGGGGGTGGGATTGATTCAATGGATAATGACGTGATCGATTGATGGCATTGATAAAGACCGGGAAAATGAACGGATGAATGAGTGGGTGAGAGAGTTTTTACCTCTCTCCTTCTCTCTGCCTTGCCTAGGTCTGAATGCCTCGGCTGACCCTCCGATCGAGCGAAGGACCCTTGGTATCGACGAATCGATAGACCGGTCAAACCAGGCATTCGGAAATTATTCGTCGTCCCGTCGGTCGAGCCAAGCATTGATTGTTAACGACATTCATTCCATTATTCGTGTGTTTCATTATTCCAGCTGGCTACTTTCAGTCGCCGCATTTTTCCGAAATCATCGTCATCGCTGGCCATCAGATTTCATCGGGCGTGGCTTTCGGTTACCGTCGACGCGCCGGCGGCGTCCATCGCGGAAAGCGCCGGCTCTAACGACGATGGTAGAGTTCCGTTGAGATTTACAGTCGATGGACTCTCGACAGGGGCAGCAGCGGTCGCCTTGGAAACCCTTTCCGAATCTTCGCCCTTTTCTTCGTCGACCGAATCCGAAGCGAGTTTGATACGCTTGTTGTCGATCTGCTCTTGCATTTGTCGACGGCATCTCTTTTCGCGTCGCAATCTTTTCTGGTAGAAAATCCGTCGGTTCTGTTCCTCCAGCAGTTGCTTCTCCAATTGCTCTCGGATGCCCCTCTCACGAAGGATCTCCACCTTGAGTTCGGCCTTCTCCATGTGTCTCTGCTGCTCCTGGGTTCTGGCATTCTCTTCGGCCACTTTTAGCAGGCCGAGAATATTCTGAAGGAGCGCCTCGATTGAGCCGACTGGGCTTCCAACTGCAAGAGGAACAATTCATTTCTTCAGTTGTTTAGTCTTCCGGAATTTCGCCCTGCCTTTATCGACCCCATTCCAGGATATTCCCCCCCCCCTTCCCGTATCTCAAGAGATGGTATCGACTCTGAATTCTCTGAATTACGCGAAGGACGAGAAAGTTCCCGAAAAGTCCCAAGGAAGAATTCTCCATGATCACGCTGACATTGCCGTTCTTGCTCTACGTTCGTTGCTCGGCCGCAACCCACGCAAAGAGGATCTTCGACGAACGATAATCATGCGAGACGACATGAGCCAAGCCGTTTGATTTTGTTCGGTGGGAGAAATCATCACGTCATTCGGACGAGCACTGTCATTGCTAGAACCGTTTACTCGATAAACGACCAGAGAGCACCGCTGTCGCCGTACGTATATGAAAGCGGCTTGAGGGAAAGCGGCGGAAAGCCTCGTTTATCGTCTGCTATCTCTACTCACCAGAATTATGCACATTGTTTCCGTGGTGATGGAGCCTCGCGTTAGGGAGGTTGGCGGTGGCCGTGCTGCTGCTGCCGCCGCCACCGCCAGCATTACCGCCTAAATGAGTGGGTGAACTGGGTGGAGGTGTCCTATCGATGGAAAGATGCTGCTGCATGAGAGTAATCGGTGTGGGGACACTGTGATTGCTGTCCCTAGCGTGGCGTTCGAGTCCGTTGGCATGTTGCATTACGCGAACACCGGCAGCGGAGTCTCGGCTGGAGGTAGACAGTGCGTCTTCACGATCGCGCTTCGGAGAATGTGTCGCCTTCTCTAGTTCTGGAAACAATTAAGGACGATAAAGTATGACGCACAGTCGGAATGTACAGGAGGTGACTCCGAGGGCATTTCGCCCTCCCCTTCTACAGGCTGGGGAGGGAGGCTCATTCACGAGAATCGAGAATGCGAAATCCCGCTCATCGCATGGGAGATACTTTTCGGTCACTCCTCGGTGAGCTAATCGAGTGTGGCCGAATAGGTGAATTTACTTCGGTCCCCAAATTTTCCGATTCGGAATCTACTCCTGCTCACCGTCATCGTCTCCGTAGTTCGAGGTGTCATCGTCTAAATTTCCGCTGAGCTCGCTAAGGGCTCCATCGGAAAGGCTTCCTTCGTCACTGCTGACTGAACGTGATCTTTTCTTGTCCTTGGCCGAAGACAGGTTTAGCGCGTTGCCGTCGGCGAGGGCGTTTGGAGATACTTGTGTCGAGTTTATGTTATTATTGTTGTTATTGTTCTGGATTTTCTTCGCGCTCTCGAACGAACTCTTTCTCGACTGGTGGTGATCGCTTCGTTGATGGTGGCCGCCCGTGGCAGGACTTTCGCTTTCCCGGGATCGGAACTCTTTCGTTTTCAGCTCGGGAGATCTCGACCTGTTCCGCTCGGCTCCGTTCTCCTTGCCCTTCATGTGCTGGGCCAACGAAGCCGCCTGCAGCAGCTGTTGTTGGTACGCGGCGGCCGCAGCGGCGACATGTGGGTTGTGCTGCAGGCCCATCATGAGCTCCATGGCGGCAAACTGCTGTCCAGCAGGACCGTTCGCCAGTCTGGGCAAATTCGCGAGGGCCAGTCCCTGAGGGAACCCTTGTCCCTTGTTGTCCTGCGCACCGGGACCTTGTTGTTGATTCCACATAGCTTTAAAGAGCATGGCCTGTATGTTCATCCCTTCGCTGTCGTGGTTGTTCCCGATCATGCCTGGGGTCGGTGTTTCCTCGTCGCTCCGAAGTTCTGTAACGAGCACGGAGAGAGATTTAAGCGTGCGATTCGAGCGGGCTCGGTGGAAATATCTCCCAGTGCGAAGTGTATCGCTGTGGTCATCATCACACAGTGAGCGAGCGCTGCGCGTCCACCGAGCGACGAACGAGTCGCGGCCAGATGGTACATTTGGATTGCAGCAATTTCATGTAATCGTCTGAATCGCCTTTCCTCTGTATCTCTTTTTTCTCTTCTCGGTTTCTCTCTAACGAGAAGGATGATTCTTTTTGACGTCGTCTTGACGCCCCAAGCGTCCATTAACGCGAGGAACGGCCTCTCGTTGGCTCGGTGAACTATGCGGCTCATTATGTGCGCCATGACTTTTCCGTCGACATTGCTCTTGTCTGGAGGCTTCGGGTTCCATTCAATTCGAAAAAACATTCTAGCTCTCCTCGGAACCTTCATCCCGAGGGCTCCTCTATCACACTCCAGCATCCCCAGGAAAAAACACGAAGAACGGTCAGCCACAAATTTAATCTCGAGATTCTGGTAGGGGAAGAGCGGATATCTCGCAGTCTGAGATGAGAATTCCAGCTCGCGGACAAGGAGATTCGGATCCAATTTTCATCCGGAGCTCTATCTCGGGGGAACTCTTCCCCACTTGTAGTTTATCGTTCGTGACGAGAATCCAAAGCGTTGCCATTCCGGAACGACGGCGAGCTTGGAAATTCTAGCACTTCTTCTTGATTTAAGGAGCTCTTTGCGCTCGCGTCGCGATGCAGTCATTCACACGCTCTGTCAGCGGCATAATTCCGGTGTTTCTGAGCGACCATTATTCGGTCGTTGAGTTTTCGTGGGGCTGCCTGAACTAGTTATCTTTCGTGATCTGTTTCGGAATGAGCCGTCCGCTGAACGATCTCTTTTGTCCCGGAAAGGACATCGAAATTTCTTTCCTTGACTCCCCGGCGAGTAAGGGGAGCCAGCCGGAGTGCTCCAGGCACTCACGCCCATTCGGTGCGGAGGACGGTCAACTAACCTTGCTTCAGATGGTTCGGGTGTTCGTTTCGGCTTGCGTGCTCCTGTGGGCTCTGCCGTTCAGAGGGCTGTCTACTTTCATCGCCATCTCGAGCCTCTCGGCGGAATTCGAAACCAGCTGCGTTTTGTTCGAGAGCTGTGTGGTGCTCTGAACCGAACGGGTTGCCTGAATGTGGGAGATTCGAATGAGTCGTCCCAGATTTTCCCACTGACATCAAAGGTGGATATCCTCCGTGACCGGCGGGGCTTGTCGCGCCAACTCCGCTAAGCCCCACCAGTGAAGCTCTTCCAGGAGGTCTTCCCGGCCTGGAAAGAGAGAAAGGGATTTTCTATTAGCGATTCGATCTCGACCGGAAAGAATAATCAGAAGACGTCGGATTTTTGTGGTAGACACGTTTCCAACACGAAGTGACTCTCGAAGGCTCGGGACTCGGGACGATCGAACGTTCGAGAATGGGCTGAGGAGGATTCCTGGGCAATGGAACGTCCCCGTGAAACAAAAATCGTAAATACAAAACAAACAACAAGAGAGACGAAAGGGCGATGGATGGAGGCATGCATGCAAGTGAGCAAGCGAGCAGGTAGACAGACTGAAAACACAAAGCCATTTACAACTGAAGTCGTAAAGATCTCCTCCACAACGCTGAAATGGTTCTCAGCTGAAGACCAGTCAGCTAGCCAACAAACTGAACTTTTGCGTCGAAAGAGCAACTGCGAAGCCGGATTCGGCAGCGAGAAGAATTGTATTAGAAATGTATGCTCCGTCTCTTTGTGAATCGACTCTCGTCGACCCGCAGAATCTGTACATTTGGCATCTGCAGCCGACCCTTCCTGCGACGAGCAAGATTTTTAAGATCTGCTATCATGTGAGTCTACTCCAAACCAGAGCTTTCAATGAACGAGAACGAGCCCGTGCAAACATTCTCTTTCTGTCAATTTTGTGTGCCGTCAAGAATCGTGAAACCGTGAGGCGTTTGGAGACGACAGAGAAGATTTAGTCGACTATAATTGAATTAGCGATTCCGTGAATATTCTCTCCCGCTCACGGATGCACTCATTGATGCAACTTATGTTCCTGTTCATTATTCAAATGAACTCCCCCATTCATTGTATCACTCGTTCGTAGAGCGTAAGTCCGTCAGTCAATCCGTTCTTTCACCGTTCTCGGATTCTTGAACGTTCTTCAATTCGCATTTCGCGGGTCGCGACGGAAAATTCATCAAGGGACGCAACGAGTATTTGCTACGATTCCTCTCACACCCACTTATTTGGCTTCGCTCAGATCGACTTGATTCAACTCGATATCGCCAAGGGTGGATCTTTCTTGATCTGGTTTGCTTTGGATGCAGCGGCGGGGGCTGTTGCCTTCACGGCGACGCCCCACTTAGATGCGATTTCCACGTGGTTTTTGTACACTCTCAGTCAGCCGACGGAGCGATTGAATTATGTTCGGAGCTTGGCCTGCTCTTTCCGATTGTCGCTCTTGTTCCGAAAATCTTCTACATGGTCGTCACCGGCTTCGTCATCATCGCCATCGTCGTGTCTCACATCACCCACTGAAAGAACAGACGACTGAACGAAAGAGCGGCTGGCCGAAAACTGTTCCGTTGGCTGATACGTGATTGGCGGTTTTCGATTAAGATTCCTCTCGGAGCGAATTCGGCGCAACATTTTCACTCTACATAGTTGTGGTAGAAACCCCCTTTTGCTTTGATGAGACTTCACCATCAATCTCATCATCAGCACCGTGTTGACGAGATCCACCAACAAATGTCTATGCGCAAGTGAGCTGACGGACGGACGAACTCACTGACTGACTGACTGGCTGGCTGCTCTCAAACTACTGCTAGCTACCCGGCTAGCTTGCTTTTGATGGACAGACCTCGATCGAACACGAAAAGATAGGAGACGCTTTGATGGACACTTGAATTCAACACAGTCGGACGGCGGCGCAACGGGAACTCGGCGTTCATTTCGAGTGTCCAGATGTTGTGAGCGATATCCGAAAAGTGTGTGAAGCGATCCGATATCTTTCGGCTCTAGTCCGTGTCGTCGTCTCGATGAAGGGAACGCCGACTGTCTAGGAAACCCGGAAATCATCGAAGAGACTTTCGTCGCAATTACTCTCAATTCATCGGGTACCCGATACACAGTGGAGACTTGCGGCAAGTGTGGATACGGGCTCCCTCGCTTGTAAGTGAATAGTGAATACCATTCATGTTCACACAAGCGTGAACGAGTTTCAGAGGATCATGAAAAACAATTTTCAAAATTCCGTTCGAGACTTCTCCGAAGCGATCACACGCCGATTAGCCACTTGGCAGTTTGAATGGGGTACGCAGACGTTCTGTTCGCGAATAGCCTACGCGCAAATGATGTCGTTGGTGTTCAGACCAGCCGGATACTCTCGCTGTTCAGATGATTTCAGCTGAGCGACTCCATACGATTGAAACCGATCACTTCGCGGACGAGCCTACCCGACTCGAGGCACTTGGACGCAGGAGATATCGAGTAGAGAATCGGCGAGTCCATTCCAAATTCTGTTCGCCCCGCTATTCGAAATTTCTCGACTGTTGCCGGAGTTCACAATGCGGACAAGTCGATCCGAGACGTCTCAGAGCTCATCTCGATAATAAAGAAGCTCCAGGCTCACCGGAGGCTCCTGTAGACATTCAGTATCGCAGGATCAGTAGCGAAAACGTCGAGTGCAGTCCGGGCGCATCGGAGGCTGTCCGGAAGTCGAGCGGGGGTTTTTCTGCCCGGGGGATTTGTCGGTGAACGACTACTTTAATCGAGGAGCTGGTGAATCCAGCGACAAAGGTACCCAGGCAAGCAAGCGACGATTAATAACGTCGTTCCAGTAGTGAGATTCGCTCCCGTGGATAAGGCAAGGAACCTCAGAAGTGAAATTAGCAAGGGAGGATTCCTCGCTTTATCAGTGCTGGCGGACGACGGGCCTCATTGAGATTACTCGCTGGCTGGTTTGCCGGGCTGCTATTTGATCGCTGAGCGAGCAGGCAAACGACTGTCCGCAACAAAACGAACGGCCAGTCAACGAGCCTTATTCGTAGTTGCTGGACGTAATCATCTACCAGTGGCGGCGGCAACGATTACGACAGCCGCGGTGACATCCGTTGGTTGCCACAACAACGTGAACGTGAGGGGGTCATCGGTGCTTCATGGTCCCTGCAGGCGGACGTACATTCGATTTGTAGTCGAGGCACGTCGCAGAATGAGTTTTGCCGCTTGCTTTATTCCCTCCGCTCTCGGTCTGCCAGTGTGCAGCCAGTCTCCGTCAGTCCGACTGGGTGGACACGGACCGACATTATTCGGCTAGCCCGTCATACGGATAGATACAGCGTTACAGCAACGACATGCATGATTATCATCCGTGAGCATCCATGAGAGGCTCGTGACCGCCAATTCGAGCTCGCGAGACTGCCGCCGGCCGCTCGCCTACAAGTCAACCGAGCCGTCAGAGCTGTTTGAGCCAAGCCAACTATGAATACATGGGCATGTGATGGATAAACGCGGTCGATGGGCTTAATGTAAGTTCAATATGCGAGTTCGAACACGGGTGATCGGCGAGCACGTTCCAGAATCTGCGTCGGAGTGTCACTCCGAAACGATCGGGGAATCGGAACTTGACGAGTGGCGCAGAGGTAAGGGGGAGTATTTCGAGCCGGCCCTCAGGTACCAGAACAAGTGGATGGTCAGAATCTCGTTCCGATTGAGCAAGGAGCGGACAAACGACGTCGACGACGAACGAATCCGCGGACGAACTGACCGACGAAAGAACGAACGAACGAGGCGGGCACTCGTACAGAACCATGATGGCTGATGATGATGATTATCATCATCATTTGCTGGATGGATTCTTGTTGGATTCTTTTTTTTTTGCTCTCTCTGGCTAGTCATTTCTTTTTCTTGTTGTTGGTTGGACGCTCGTTTCTTTGCCGTTCGGTCGGTCGCTGCAGCAGCAGCATCCTGATGTTGATTTCATCCCAAACGACTACGGGTGCGGTTCCGCGCTCGGCAAGCCCTTCGAGCCCGACGACGAAGTGCCTTCTTCTTCTTCTTCAGGCGGCTGTAGCTTTCCCGCCTGTAGCTCTTCTGCTGCTGATGCCGCCAACTTCGATTATGAATGAATGCTGGGAAGAGAAAAAGATTCCTGAACAAACGAACACAACAAACGTCGTCGTTGTTCTTCTGATCCTCGTTGTTGGCGGCGGCGGCGACGGCGGCGACGGCGGCAGGGAACGATTCTTGTTCCGTGGTAACATTGACCCAAGATTCGGTACGGCTCCATCGTAAGTTCGTTCATTTATCCAAGCTCTGAGGCTCGGGGAGCGCCGTTTGTCAAACAGAAATAAATCAAGGGAGACGGAACATTAGCGGTCGCTGCGCGTCTCGCGTCCACTTCTTATCGATTCACTGCCGACTGTTCGATGGTCCGACCGTCCGATGCTGAGCCCCGATAGTCTACGCAACTCTTTCAGAGATTTCATGGATAAGAATCCATTATCCATCCGAACCTACCGGAGTAGATGTTCATGGGTACGTCTCCAGACACAACGACCAACTGGCGGACTCGTCGGCTGATTTGTTGAAGGCAGAACGAGAGCCAAATGAGCATCGTCCGCCGCTTCGCCGTCAACCGTGAAGAGCGAGGCCCCAGCGAGCGCCCTGATGCTCCACACGGGACGGACAAATCGTAAAAAGGCGGTCCATCCAAACGTTCCTCGGTCGGTCCATTCAGTCAGTCGCGTAGCAACTGCGTAGCAACCGTAGAGGCAACAAACGAAATGGCATTACAGATCCACCGAACGAGCATCATTATTCGCCGCCTTCGCTGAATCGACCAATCCAGGTACGGGGCGTCAGATTCCACCCTGAGGCGCGGCTCCTGATTCGAGTCGAAAGTTCCTCCGGCGTGAAGGGATGAGGCTCGAGAAAATAGCTCCCTCGACCACCACGACCGGAGCCGCTATTTTCGCTTGAATTTAGAGTGTTTTGTCGTTATAGGAGATTATTCAACCTTGGAGGATAGTGTTTGCTCCGTTGAGGTCGACCTCGTTCACCGTGGCATCCTCAATAGTTCTGGGGGACATGTGTGTTTGATTTTCGTTGCTGTCCAAACAAGTATGGCTCCGTGCTCATCATTTGTTGTAGCTCGCTCGCTCCCTTACTCGCTCGTTCTTTCGCCGAGTCGCCCGATGAGCGGACTTTGAAAAAGTCAAATATTATACTTCGACGTCTGAGACATCTGCAGCTTCTCTGTCTGCCAACGAAGTAGTCGAGTCGTTGGTGAGGATGCGTAGAGAGAGGCGTGGGACGGATGAGCAACAGGAGAAAGATTCACTCCGAGCTTCCACTTCTCCGGTGGCGGAGGCATTCAAAAGAGGAATGAGATCAGAAAGAAAAAGGTGTCGTCATGATGTTCCCGAGTCCGTTCGGATTTCTTCGCAGCCCTCCTCGTTCCGAAGACCACCAACCTCAGACGCAGCCGCCTCAGCGACAGCGGCATCCGAATCATCGCGACGGCGCGCGGAGGAGAAGACGACGACGACGACTATGATCGCGATGACTGAGTCGATCTGAATTCATCCAGATGGGCTTTTTGAGATAAACACACACACGCCCAGAAGCAGCTCGAATGTCGCTAAGTATTAACGCGCTCATGCTTACCCGCTTTGTAGGAGGCGGTCGTGGTGATGGCGACGGCGGCGGCGCTTGTGGTATTGGCGTTGTGGTGAAGCTCCTGCACCAAGTGGTGCTAGCCGGTGGTGGGAGCAGAGTTGAATATCAGCCGAATCCATTTATCGAGAGAGATAGAAACGATAAAAATTGAGCAGGAAAAGCCAGACGGCTGAGCGGGAGCCACGAATTGAAATGTCATCCGAACGATTCGGGACGACATCTAAATCATCTAAGATAAGGTCAGAGAATCAGCGAAGAAGAAAAAACGCTTTCAGGTTTCTTCTGCCTCTTCTGTCTCGCTACTCTCACTGTTTTCTTCTAACTGCTGCTCAGCGAACGCATATCTGGGACCTGAGACCATACATAGCGCAATCTTGTCAATTTATTGAGCGGGCAACTCGCGGGTGCGACGGCCTCCACCGAACCGAAACAATCCCGAGGAAAAGGAAAACCAGCTTTCATTTCGTTCGAAGAATCCATTCTCGATTTGCGGAGAGAAACAGAAGGATCCGCGGACACGTTCTAGGCGCAGCCCGAGACAAGCGTGAACGACGCGATCTCCGTGAGCCAATGAGACTCGATCGGAAAATAATTTCCGTGCTTTATTCCGTTGATGGGTGTTGTGGTGGATCGTGATCGCGATTTTATCTTCTCTCGGAATCAAGTGATTCTATTTGTCTGTGGTAAGATCCGCCAGAGAAAAATTATTTATTTTCCATGCCGCCGCCAGCTCGTATTTAGGAGTCATCGATCAGATGTGGAAACGATCGGGGTCATTGTATGATCGCAGTGTAGGTATACCGTCGTTGGCTCGATGTCTCTGCCAAGGGAGAGGAGAGGGTACTGAATGAGCAGGTGGAGTTTCGGTGGAATGGGCTAAGGTCTAGCCGGATTCCGCTCGACTCGGATAAGTAGAATATACGTGACGATCTCGTGACTGCAAACTACGAGTCCGTTGTTGATGGACCGCACGGAAGATGGACGACGTGTGATCAGCTAGCTGCACTCCAGTTTCACTTCAGTTGTTCGCGTGCTTGCTTGCTTGCTCGCTTGCTCGCTCGTTCGCTTGCTTGCTCGCTCGGCCACTCACTCACTTAGTCGTTGGCCCACATGAGCATTGGTACAAACAACATGGTTCGAATACGAAGTGCGATTCATGACATTGAATCTCACTCCAGGTCCCGAACTATCTCGAACAGACTCGATCGAAGCTCTGAGTTTCCTGAGTCGACAGCGCGCGAGAGCAGGAAAAAAAATACATAAAATTCAAGCTTGCCACAGAGAGGAAGATATACAATCCTCCTGCTGTTGTTGCGGCCGCCGCAGATTCTTCTGTTTCTCTCGATCTGATGCAACGACCACCACCAGCTGATGGCTGCTCAATGAGCTGAGAAATTGAGGCCTTGGCGACAATGAAGAAAAAAGCTACGAACCACTGTCGTAAATATCGGCAATTTGAAAGAAAACTCCTACAGGGCCGAGCATGCGACTGCGCAACCAATGAGCGAGCCAATGAGTGTGCAAGCGACTCAATGATGAGAGAGTGAACGGAGGAACGAACTATCGAGAGAGCAGAGCGGCCGACCTACCTACCAAGCGACGAATTCGAACGCCAAGCACTTCCAAGTTCGCGCGGAGGACAACAGCACAGAAAGAGAATTTATTGTCTGTGAAAATCGTCACTTTTTCGCGTTCGCCAATAAATTGTCACATCAGGCGACATACGGATCAAATGGCATCCCTCGTGCCAATTGAGGCGGTGAGGCTTGCGAACTGATTGACAAGCGTCTCCACCGCGTCAATCAAGGAATCAAGGCATAGAGTTCCATCGAATCTGGTGCGCACTCAGAACTCATCGTTGTTGCCTACGATATAGTAAGTCGCATCGGATTCCATGATGTGAAGATATGCTTCGGTCAAAACTCTGCTTATTCTTCGTAGAGAGGGGTTCCTCTCCTGGAACAAGTCGAAAATAGCTGCACACACATACATAATGGCTGTGGCATCGCTTCCTCTGCTTCAGACCGAGTCTGGTCACTTAATTCATCAACATATGTTATTGGTTCAACGCCATATGCTTGAGGCTACAGCCTGAACCGATAGTCGCCAGAGGGAGCCATGGATTTGTCTCGCGATGATTATCATCGTCATCGTTTTAACGGTCCTCGATCTTTTTCTTCCCTTCGAATACGTCAGGATCGCCTCCGGTATATGAACATATGAACACTGATCAACTTTCAAGTACAAAAAGCGTAGAATTGGGATGAGCGCTCGATATCAGTCCCTGAGAGAGACGCTCATCGAGCTCGAACAAAAGGTAGCACAAACGGAAAGCGCCGGGAATTCTTCGGGGGAACACGTGTGTGTAAACGAGCGTTTGTCGATCGTGTTTTCGGTTTCGGTCCTTGCCGTTCTCCGATTCGTGTAGAGCAACTGATGGCGGTGGCGGACAGATCGACCAACATGGGCGTCGTTCGACGCTGAAGAAAGATAAAAATATTCTCCTCTGAAAAGCCTGTTGTTTCAAATGCTTGCTTTCGTCGCCCGGGCGAGTAAGAAGCAGGATCCACAAGATCGATCCGGTGCGCCGAATCAAGAGCAGCGTAGTGATATCTACGGCTTCATATAACGACCACATCGAAGCCTCGGAGCCGCGCCATCGGCTTCACCGGCGAGCGACGACTTCTCTCGATCCCTTTTATCTGTCCCCCGGTTTTGCTGGCGATTCGATTGATTGGAATAATGTTTCTGCTTATTGCCCCAATCAAAAAGTATGATCTCTCCTCTTGGGTGTACGGACAACCCAGCCGATGACTCCGCTTGGCAATTACTTTGACTCGATCGAACTCTCTCCTCCAAATAAATAAAGTTCGATGATGAATGCTGAGCTCGTTCACGAGAATCGGAATTCAGATCGGGAGCGATTATACTCGCACGTCCAATTCCTCGAACGACAGCCACTCGTGGAAGAAGAAAACCCGAGACTTGCCGAAATTTCTGCTGCGGCGTCCTTCTGCATATGATAGTTTCATATATCACCAGCTTCTGGTCCATGTTCGAGCGTGCGCCGCGCCGCGATTACGTGTGACATGGGAGCAGAAGAAGCACCGCCAGTCGAGAACGAAATATAAGGCGAACGAAATGCCATGGGCGAGGCATGGCGAAGGCAGCGCAATTCGTAGTGAGGCAAGGCGACCGAAGCAAACGAGTGAAGCCGAGCGGAGACGACGAAAGCCAACAGGAGGAATAATTTTTACAACTAGCGACGTCGCCGGGAGGCTGCATCGCCGTCGAAACAAACGAGTCTCCGCGAGAGAATGCCGAACGGAAAGCGTCATTTGAAATGAGCATTTTTCTTCAGCTGTGTTTTTTCCTCTGGCTGTCTTCCATGATGCTAGCCAGCCAGCCAGCCAGCCAGTCAGTCAGTCAAGCAACCACCCGGTCAACCAAACATGCGGCCATCTAGCAACGTCATCATGTCTCGCCGACGAAGTGCAGGCAGCAGCAGCAGCAGCGGCGAAAACAGAAGGACAAAGATATACGAAAAGAAGAAAGAAGGACAACGGCCCCCTCTTCCCATTGGACACTGGCTGCTGCCGTCCTCATCGTCATCGGTGCAGTAAACACAGCAACACGAGGAATTCTGATCCCGGCACTGTCGTTTATCTCATGGACAATGACAACAATGGTTAGAGGAAAACGGCACAGAACGTTAACTGCCGATTGCGAGTAACAATCGCGTTTTGATTCGCCTTGGTGAGAAAGAATGAATGAGAATCCTAGCCTAGACGACGGAACGGTGACGCAGAAAACGCCGAAGAGTTAAGCGAGGGAGTCCAGGGGAATCGAATCGGTATGATTGACGATTCGCGAAATTTCTAGCGCGAGTTCGACAGTTAAGCCACGGATCGGATGTACCGGGACTTGAAGCACGCAGATTTGAATCAGCTCACTCGAGTCCATGAGGGAGCGAGTTCCTCTCCATCCAGATCGTGATTCGCGAAAACGCTCAGCGAGAGAATCGAAGTATGTACCTAGATATACTGGTATGAAGAGAGGGGAATAGAGGGACTCTGCAGCTGTTACTCTCCTTGGTCATCATCTGTCAAACAGCTATGCATCACCGAATCGGCTCTCTATGGCATAAGGCAAGTTTATCCCAGGGAATCACGCTTTCCACCGTGCTTCGCGCATTTGACTCTTCATACCCTCGTCGAAAAGAATAGAATACGCTAGGAATCGTCCGTGAGCACCATAAAAGGGAATGTATTCTCGGCCAGAAACTCCGCGTATTCTTTTCCATTTCATCTCTCGAATCGGAGACCCACGCGACGGTAGGAACGTGCCTCGACGAGGAACTCAGTCATTCCGACGAGAGAAGAAGAAAAACTTGAGTCCTGCCGGGGCTCGATATGACATGTTGTTTTCTCCTTGCTCTCGCTGTCGACCTACTCGAGTCGTTTTCTCATTTTCTATCGTAATACAGGAGCTTCCTAAGCGTGCGTGAGTGAGAGCTGTTTTTTTTCTTCGGTTGGATTTTAGCTGTCTCAGTCAGTCGGTGAATTCTGCTTCTGTATCTCGAACATTTCGCTATGGATGATGTAGATGATCTGCTCTAATTTTAGAGGCACGAACAGAAGATGTGAACAACAAACGAAATACGATCCACCATATTAGGAGGCGCTCTTCTCTATTTTCTTCTTCTTCCCTTACGAGTGCCTCGGGTCAGAGTTCAATCAACACACGGAATCCTATGATATTCTTTTCCTTGACAGGTCGAGAGGGACCGGTGAGGGGTTGTTAATCCGGGAAGCTTCCAGAGAAGTAATTTTTTCGCAAACGATTCTAGAATATCGTCCAACTATTTCGCCTAAAAAAATCCACTGATCTGTCGACCCATCTCTAATCGTCTGTCCTGAGCACAGACAACCGACAACAAAAGGCAAAAGGCTGTACATACCTCGCCGTGGTGCAGTCCTTGTAGAGCACGTCGAAGTCCTTACAGGCGAGCAGTTTGCAGCGGTTGACACCGGGTTGGATTGCTCCGAGACCGCGCAGGACTCGCACTTGCTCAACGTTGCAAACGATCGGACTGATGCCAAGTCGCTTGAGCTTGGCATAGACGGTGTGCAGGCCACCTACGAGGTGCTTGAGAAAAAGTTCAAACGCCTGTGGTAGGCAAAGCAGGTAGTCGCCCTGGTACGCGAACGCCGCAACTTTTTCGCCGCGATAATCGATCAGTCTGCACTCAGTAGCGTCTACGGAAGGCCGACTGCATGGGACTCCGGGCGATTTTCGAGGGTCCTGGAAGTTTGGCCCTCCCCGAAAGCCATTGATGACATTGCAGAACTGATCGCAGAGGGCAGCTGCATTGAAGTTCGTGGGAGATTGATGTTCATCGAGCAGTCTCCGATCCTGGAAATGAGGATACATCTGCTGCAGCATAAGAGCGGACGCGGCCAAGCTGTTGGCGTTCAGGGACGCCGGTTTGGGAGATGACGGCGATCCGGATCTCGATTCGTCGGAGTTTGCCGAATGATGACGCTGTCTCTGCGTCGACGAATAGCTGGAGAGGTTTTCGGGCAGCTGCACGTCGGTGGACATTGTGTGTTGTTGAGGTGGTTATCGTTGGTGGACAATGACAGCGTTGATGTGGTATCTGGTTCTTGCCTCCTGGACCAGCAAGCGACAAAATGGTCCGCGGAAACTTCTCTACCTGCACCGAAAGACACTACACACCGTCACCGCAGCGAAGCTCGGTGTCCTCCACAACAGTTCGATGATACTCAGTAGACAAGGCCTGCAAGGATGCAGGCAGGCAGCCGGACAGCGAGAGTTCGATCACAAACGAGAATCACTTTTCTGGTTTCGATGTGCTAGAAGCTGTTTCGGGTGGCAGCGAAGGCAACAAGTGCTGCTCGCTTGAGGTTATGCTTGCCCTCGCACAGACGTCGACGACAAAAACGTGAGATTATGATGAAGGCTGTTTGCGCCCAAAAGTGTGTGACGGCTTATCGATTGTTCGATCGGTGGGTCGGTAGGTCGGCCGATCGTTTGTACTTGCACGCCTCCTTACAATGCAAAGGGTCGATACTGAGGACGGTCCGGGAGATAGTCCGATGGGGTGCTCACCGGTTCACGGTGGGTTCGGACTAGTTCGTTCACGAAAAGCCTACGACGGAGACGGGATACGACACGAAGTCGGAGAGTTGTAAAAATGGCAGGGAGAGGTGCGCGGAACGACTTTCGCCATGGAATATTGATCGACGCGACAGGCTCGAGCGCACTTGCTTGGGACCGAATCTCTTCGGTCGTTCTCGAGTCGCAATGATACGCTTCACGATCAGGACCTCAATGATCGTCCCTCCTCGAGTAGCGAACTAACTCGTTAGAGGGAGGGCGGCCCACCGAAGTTCTCGGGTCAGCTGATGCAAAACACGTAGACTTCCACAGCGGTCGACTTGTTCTCTGGCGGTCGGCGTTGGTCGCGCAGTCGGTCAATCGACGAGAGCAAGCGATCGGGTGATTCGATCAGTCAGTCGAGCAATCGATCAGAAAATCGACGGTTGCACTAACAGTCACTTTCACTCACTTCTTAATCTAGTGCTCGAATCGAGTAGCTTCCACCAAGGCCCAGGCCGGCCTGACGAGAACGAAAGTGTGACTAGATGGGTTGTTCTCAATAGTGAGCACAGTCCGCCTCAGCGAGGTGTAGAACTCATTGAGTAGCAATGTACGTAGAAGGGTGAGCACACGCACAAGCACACCCGATGCAACACAGTTGTAGCAGCAGTCCAAGGTAGTCGTCGTATGATGTGGGCAGCAGTCGAGCCCCGACTGACTATGTGAGTGAGCGAGCAGGGCGAACGAACGAACGAATGAACAAACGAATCGGCACAACACACAACGACAGAGAGCAAACCGACTCCACTCGTCGAGCTCGACGAGCACTCTGCCTGCCTGCCAACTGAATGCAATTGTGAGCGAGGACTCTGGTGGCCGCCGTTACCACCGCTGCTGCTGCTGCCGCTGGTACCGCCGGCCGCCGCTGCTGCTGCTGCTACCGCTCAGCAACGAGAGAAAGAGAGAAATTACTTTTTTTCTTCTGTGCTCACTTCGTATTCGTCTGCATTGTGAATCTCGATGTCGCTGCTGATCGAATGCAGCGCCCTCACCTGGGCGGAGTTGGCGTTCGCGAGGCGGAGTCTTCTGTGCGATTGGTGCTCGAGTCGGCGGCCGCTACTGCTCAGTGAGGATGTGTGTGTGTGTTTCGGTTGTGGTTGTTAATGCTGCTTTCCTTTACGTTTATAATGTGGTTCGTTTTTCGATGCAGATTTCTTGGCGAGGGAATACCCGATCCGAGGAGGAGGGAATCACCCGGGCCTCTTATAGCTCAGTTGTCGTCCGACTACGGTCGAGGACGGGCGCCTGGTCACGTCATCTCGCGCCTCCGATTTGAGCCAATGTCGGGAGGTCTGATGCAGCCCGAAGAACATACCTAGATCTCGAATAGAGAATAACTTGGATAAAAAAGAGACTGAGCTTATACTCTTCGTCGATTCATAAATGAATGTCCTTCAAGGAAAATCATCCTCTCGATCCCGGACGTACCGAATGTCGCTAGTTGCTTACAGCCCGATCGGCAGAGGAAAAATCCCGGGAGTCCGTCAACGATCTCCGATTGGGATCGAAATTATTGTCGCGAATGACTCTGTATTCTCTACATTAATAGTGAAAGAGAGCACCGCGAACTCGGGGCTCACTTTCGACCGAAGACAGAAAAGACGTGAACGTTTTCTACGCGTTCCGCCAGATGGCGCCAACGGCTCCGTAAATGAACTTCAGAATAACGTTCCTATGCGCTCTTCATGTCGACTCTCCACCAACACGGTGGTTCACGTGTGCCATTCGAAACGTAGGATCGGATTCGACCTCGCTCATCGGTCGGAGGATTCGATCCTCATCGAGGACTTCGGAGGAAGCCGCTACATTCTGCGGAGGAAAATTCCGGAGATTTGGCCACCTACCTTCCCGGAGAGCTTAGAGACGATTGCATAGAAAACGCCGCGCATCCGCAGGGAGCTCAGAGAGAGCTCCGTTGGGTGTCACAGTTCCGAGAAAAGTCCAGCTTCCGCCGCCGGGGCGAATAATGATCGACATGATGTCTTGCATCGTGTCTCTCGTCGTGCTCAAAAAGAAGAATGGAAGTTCCTGCTTTGCTTTCTTGACCCTCTCGACAGGCCAGGAGGACTCGAGCCGCGGCTCGCCTGCCAGCATACGCGAGCTCGCGGGCATCGTCTTGTTTTCGGTGCGCCTACCGAGTTTGACGACGCTCCCTATTCTGTCAGTCTTCAATGATATCTATTTGCTTCTTCCACCGTTGTGTTGGGTCGTCGCTTCTCCGGTCGGCGAACGAGTCAGTCCGTGCGTCAGTAAGTTCAGCTAAATCGCACCGGGGTGAAGCACAGAGTTCGTCGCTTCTGGTCCCGACCGACTGGCCGGTCTGACTGACTGACTGACTGACTGACCGACGGTGGGAGAAATCACAAAGCACTCGAACAAGAGGCAAAGAGCCGACGGAGGACCACACAGTGATTCCGTTTTGAAGCATCGCGCACGCTCGAATGGAGTCGTTTGATTTGATTCTTTCATCGATGGCTGGCGCAGACGACGATGATGGCCAGGAGCTTTTCGAAAACTTCAAATGACAATCGTGGGTGCAAGCCTACCTACCTTCTCCCCGAATGGCGAGCCTGTTTGCCGTTTCAATCGATTGAACGACTGGTCGCTCAAGCAGGCAGGATGTCTCGAGACATGAGACCACCTGGGCGCCCTTCAGCGGACACCTTGCTTCAGAATCGGGATAGCCACTCAGAGAACGGACCCGAAAGAACAAAACGTTCGATTCGACATCCTCGTCGATCTGGAAATTCACCTCGCGCCGCACGGATCGAGAAATAGTGTAAACGCTTTGATGAGGAGTCGAATTGAAGCCCGGCTTCTCAATATCACCGGCCCCATCGCGGAGAAGTTCACTAAAACTCGGTTCGTCCCAGACAGTCGATTATTCCCAGCTCAGAAGTCGGTTTCTGAAAACGTATAAACTTTCAAACGGAGAAATGTACGCCCCCTCATTCGTCTGGCTTCAAGTTTACGGAATGCACTCGCAACCACTCCAAATTGAGAGAAGAAGAAGAAGAAAAAGAAAATGAACGAGTTGTGGCCGATGCTCCGGCGATGACGATATCAAATTCGTCGAAGATCCTGGCTAGGTGCTGGCCGCTTAGCGGATGCGGGGCTCGGGCCTGTTTGCCCACCTAGCTGTTCGAATGTCCGAGTGGCCGCTTCGAGAGCCACAATTAGCATTCCTGTTATAGCTCCGGTATGGCTCGTGGCTAAATTGAATTTCGCCAACTCCAGGTAAAGAAACAGCGGGTTAAGATCCACTCAGATTAATTGCCGGTTAACACACACACACACGAGAATGTACTCCGTTTGAGGCGGATAGAAGGATACGCGAACACACACACAATTGATTTAATGTCGCTACCTAAGAAATTTCCTTGAGATGGATGGAGATGATCCACGAAGCTTCCGAGATACCGAGAATGGCGTCTGAGTCAGGTGATCTCCCATATCAAGACGTGCGAAAGGAACGCTTAATCATACTTCCTCCTTTCTCAACGATTGGCTGAGCGTGACAGGCTCGAGCTCGAGACATGGTCAGAAAAGTCCGCAGCGGGCGGCGAACGGAAGAACTTGCACCGAGATGCTTCCATCGCTCCTTGACGTCTTAGATACACTTCTCGTCGACTCCGTTCCCTCCCGTGACTCGTGACTAGGTGGCGCCTAACAATTCAATCTACAACACTCTGAATTGTCGAAAATAGATTTACACCTAAACACGAGGCTCTTAGAGAGAACATGGTCATTCTCGGTCGTCCAGGTGCTGTTGTTTGGGAACTATTCACTCTGCCTCTTGCTCCGAGAAGTACAGCCAGGTCCGGCAGAAAGTCAGTTCAGTCGTAAGCTGTAATTGTAGGTTACGAATTCGCTAAACGGTGGGTCAGAGGTCGCTATGGGGGAGTTGAGACAGATCTTCACGAAACAGCTCTCCGACGGAATCCTCATAGATTCAATCAGAAGTTTCAGTTCCATTTCGAGTGTTCGCACCACTTAGTTAACAGGAAATCGCCGGTATCCAGTCAGACGGGAACTCACAATCAGACACAGCACTCGTTCAGCTCGAGCTGCATACACTAACCTGCGACTTTTCCTTCTGAATTTATGTCCGAATATATTTTCGGATCGGGGTAATAATGCGGAAGTTTTCATTTTCGCTCAGGAGTAGAGTCGTCTGACCAGTACGTTAACAGCCTAGATCTGGGGAAAAGAAAAATCTGGAATAGAGTCCGGAGCGGGTATCGCCTTATTTTTTGACGGAACCTCCAGCGCTCCGCGGAATCCCGGGTCCGAACGCTCAATTCAGTTCACCTATTCTGAAAAGGACAGAGAACAGGAATATAAATGATTATAGCTCAACAATGAGACCGCTAAAGCTCGAACGACTAGCAAGCGATTTGGTTCGCCTGTTGAACTCCTGAGGTCGTGTCCTGCTTACGCTTGTAAATCACCTGGATTATGTTGCTGCTTGCAAGCTCGCTGGTATCCTTCAGCAGGCTAGCCAAAATAAAAAGTCAGAGGGCTCCGATCGACTAGTTGAGACGGACGAAGGCGGTTCTCAGAGAAAGATGAGAACGGATTCTTTGATTCTCTGATCACCAATCAGGATTAGCTGATCTGACATAACATCGACTTTGCCTGCTTGCTCTGTGCGTGCGTCTGTCACCGAGCCGACCTGCCTAGCTGGCTATCTCCGCGATTCGAACGGTCTGTCGCCGCCACCAGAGTTCATCAACAATGCAAATGGTTTGCACGCAACATCGGGAGCGACAGCCACAACAACAACAGCAGCAGTAGCGAAGTCGGCGACAAACCAAACGAAAACATGCAATCTCAAAATATACGAACCAATAAGTCAGGTTAAAGCTTTAAAAAAAACGAGGAATCTCTCTGCGGTCCGCGAGTGAGTGAGCGATACAGCGTCATCGGAGACCGACCCGAGTCGAATACAGTTCGAGACGCTCGGTTCATTTTCCGCAGAAGACTCACTCAGTCGTCTCAGGCCGTGAGAAATGACGACGCCGCCGACGTCGGTGCTCCCTTCATGAACTTTCTAGAAAACTCGCTCGCGCACTCCGGAACGAAAGGACTTCGTTCTCGTTTTCGACTCAGTGTCAGATGTCGCGCGGCATTTTTTCCTCTTTCACATAGTCCGTCAGAAGGCTCGAATGGCTGAGCTAGTTCGTCGCTCATGTTGCAGGAAACTCGCTCCGCGCATTTGTCACGCATACCCAGATCGTACATCATCGAGGATCAAATTATATTTCACAACAACACATCGTTTCTCATCATTTCGTTGCTAATCCCGTTACAGCAGAACGCTTCTGCCATGTGGAGAATCGACGACATACTGCTCTTCCTCCCCGATCAAAGGGTTCGAACCCTTCCACCTCCTTCCATGCCGTCCCGAACGTGGAGCATTCTCGCTGTCGACGGTGTCGCTCGACCTTACGTTGCATGTGTATTTTGACAAGTGTAATGGCGATGGGTGATCCACCTGCGCTATGTTGAGATACTCTCGGTCACGTGCTGCTTCCTCCAGTCGAATGTCGTCCCTCCGGAGCTAAGATGATGATGGCGGTGGCGGCGGCGATGATGATCGTGCTAGCGGAGCAAGCTTGCGAGGATCGTTCGTTTGTCCGGCGGCGTGCGTTCGCTCGAAAATTTCTCTCCCAATTTTTTGCAGCTCATAGCCCCGGGCTAAAAAGTCATCATTCCATGCCGCCTCGCCATTTGGTTTGACTGAGCCGCACGAAGAGACGAGATCAAAGAATAAATCCACGCGCGTTTTGTGCGCCCAAGAACGCATAGCGGCACTATCGCGCCATGAAGCTCAAGTATTCCCGCTAGCTCTACGTCGATCTCGACGGCAGAGACTCCAGAGCGACTGAGCGGTCGTCGAGTGAGGTTTTCGCGATGCGTTGCCTCTGTTCGCTCGTGATTTCACGAAAAACCGGTCGGAACTCGGAAATCGCCTCTCTGACTCTCAATCTCAATCCCGCATCTCCTTAGCACCTCGGGATTTTCTCGGATTGTCCGAATCAGATTACCCAGCTCACGCCTCGGCCCGAACGAGCAGGAATGCAAATAGGCACAGTGTCGAAAGGACACTCTGTTCGGAGCTAACTATGTATTCTGTTATTCTTGATGAAAGATCGAGACCGTGGAGACAGAATCCATAGTTGAAAATATGCGAATTCACGTCCCGACCCAGAGCTGACGGCCCTACGTGCTGTTTTGAGAAACGTCACCACAAGTGAGCCCCTCGATTAAGTCAATCGTATGTCGTCACTTATGCTAAACATTAAGTGTAGAGTCTCGCTTCGCCGCATAACTTGTACAACGTCTGTGTTGACAGCGTCGGGAATTACAAAACGACGGAATCTCCAGAAAGATAGATCTTTGGTCGAAGCGCGTTCTTCCAAACATTCATGTACACAGACAGCTCTTTTGAAATGATGAGCAAAAGGAACGCTGATCCGAGAGATTCACGTGAAGAGTCTGGCGACCGCTTCTCGGATGGTTCCATCCCGGACTCGGCCCAGAGTCAAAATCTCCGGCCCACCGAGAATATCACGGCATTCGCCATGGGCACTCCGCCGTTCGGAAGCTGGTTCGCCGGATCGGCTGGCTGGGCGGGAGAACGACAATTATTATGTCGAGAGATCTAGTCCGCTGGGGAACTCGATCTGGAAACAAGAGGCTGCTCGCTGCGGCCGCTGCCGCTGTTACCGTTGGCTGGTTGGATGGATTTGGATGATTCGAAGCGGCCTTAGAGTCGGTAGTGGTGGAGGGGACGGGCGCTGAGAGAAAGCATCTTCTCTGTGTGTTCTTCTGTGACGAGCTGTCATGTGCGACATGAACACGTCATGTACCATGATGGATTACCCTTGCTCTGTGGGTCGCACATCAAGCGCATACTGAGCATTCCCGGTGCACCTATTCTCGGGGAAACGCCTGGATGCAGCTTCCCAGAGCGCACTGATGAGCCGCCATCTGAGGGAGAATTCACATTCACGTTTGTCTTCCGAATAATCTTCCGAACAACAACACATGCCTCTCTCATTTTATCATTCGTATCGTGGAGAGACAGACGGAAAATCCAGCGGGAATTATCCCAGAAGAACATTTCCACGGAAACACCTCCGGGACGAGCAGTGCGGCTCTGATCGAATATCGCTAAGCCGCGTTTGTGTCCACTTGATTAATGCAAGTTGAATGGGCGAGCTCGTTGCGGGGACCAGATCACTTTCTTACGAGTTGTGTGACCGTTCGGGTGCTTAGAGGAAAACAACGCAATGAAAGTGCGTGATCAAGGCTTGGCTTGTTGTTGAGTGGGGAAATCGAGCTTATTGTGTGCTTCCCACTGGTCGACCGGCAGGCTTTGCGGTTCGTCGGTCCGTTGCTTGCCGGTCCCTGATCACTGTCTTGAGAGACTGTTCGTTCGAGCAAGATATATAGGGAGGAAGGTACTTTGTCGGAATGCATGCGTTTAAGCTCAGTCTTCTCCATGTCGGGAGAACAGATTGCCAGTAAGCAATCGGCTGTTGGCTCCGGGGCAGGCGGGAAGTCTTCGATTCTGTCGCCAAGGCTTCTGGCCGAGGAATGATTCCCGGACTGTCTGTCGAGGCTCAAAACTACATTTGCTCGCAATTAATTCTAATCAACAGGCCAGAGAATCACACGCGACGCATGAACTTTGTTCCGACGAGAGTTCAAAGACACAATAAAACGATCCTTACAACCGGCTGCTATACGTCTCGTCGTGATAGTATCTGCGTGATGGATGAGCGCGCCTGTGATCTGGTACCTTTGCTACGACGACAGCAACAACGAAGAATGCGACGATGACGACCTCGGTTTGCTCGATTGGAAGACCCCATATCGCCGTGAGTGAGTTTCCCGACGCGCCGCAGACAAAGAGCATAGACTTCGGAAGCTTCAATGCTCGACAATGATCTCTCCGGTTTCCAGCCGGTAGCTGCTGCACAGCTAGCGGTGATCTGAGCTCTTGTGACCCTCCGATGCAAAGGAGAGTTTTGAAGGAGTCGAACAGATGCCGATGTATAGGAGCAATCGAAGGATTTCCCGCGTGAAGCGGTCCGATTGAGGCTGATTCGCGAAAGTTCTCATTCTTTTTTGGTTTGCGGTAGATCTATGCCATTGGATGAAATATGTTGTGTTCGCGATCATTCTGCAGTGATGAAGATTCCAACCTATTCGACGATCTTGGCCAAAGATGCAATGTAGAATATTTTGTCTGTAGAGCTTCGATATTCGAGCGGAGCTCCATGAAGTGCAGAGTGTCAAACGAGTACTTTCGGCAGAGAGACCGCATTGATCCCAATTAACCTTCGCGCTTCCTCGACAGGGGTTCGGCCGCCAGAGGACGAACCAGTCTCAATCGCAAGCGTCCGATTGAAGGGCGCAGGATGCAGACACAACATCGAATGTGGCGGGGAGCGGAATCTTCTCGGAGAGCATCTGGAAATCAGGAGAATACCTAAACAATGGGAACTCTGCGAAAGCCTCTGAGCTCGCGAAAATCTAGCCGCTTCGGTCCCTTTAGAGAGCATGGCTTACGGGTCGTCAGCGCCCTCGCTATCCCAATTTACCCGGTGTATGCGAAAATTTCAACGAAAGCAAATGAGCAGTGTCGAAAAGCCTCGCTTCCTCCGTCGAGTAGAGGAACCCTCTGGTCGAGGATATTTGCAATTCTGTTGAGACACGATATCCGCGTACAGTTCATGTTTGCTGTTCGGATCGGAGAAGAATTCGCCAACTAGGGATGCCTGCACCCGTCATTCTCTTTCCTCTTTATGACTGTTTGCGAGCATATTTCAGATCGACGACGGAACCAGCATTAGTGATGCTGACGCCGTGGATGCTGCTGGGGGCCCGCTCTGATTCTACCGCCGCGCCGTCTAATCTCGTACACATAGTTCCGGCCACTCGGTCCTTCCACTCTCCGCGAATAGAGCCTTCGCGCCGCACGTGAAATAAGGCCGCTCTCGGCATTGATTCCAGAGGACAGCGATCTCGACAGCGACTTCGTCTGGAGCTCTCCAAGTGAGAGGATAGATCGCCCCACCGCGATTTGGGGGCTGAATCGGGGGGAAGACGCGATTTATTCTGGGGCGGAACATGTCTATGGGCGGTAGAAATTCTTTTCAGAATTAGATCTATTTTAAGACGGATCTCAATGCTAATGAAGAATCTCTACTGCTAATCCGCGAGTTGCGATTACCGAAGCCCAAGCGGAATTGAGTGTCTCTTGAGGTGGGTAAGAATGAGATTTGAGACGACAAAGACTAAATAAGGCGTTCGTTGACTAAACTTGTTGCTGTCGCCGAGCGGCGACACTGCTGCTCGTCCTGAAAATTCATGAGAAAACAACGGAGAGGATTTGCATCGGACCCACCGAAGCGTTTCTATTCCTCTTACTCGGCGTGGAGCTTGATCTCTCCGCACACCGTCCCCCGGGCATCCAATTGTGAGGGAGGTTGCGTCTTGCGACAAAGAAAATTATTCCTTGGCGATCTGTCGGCCCGCAAATGTGCTTGTCATCCTCCCGGAATACTAGATGTCAGTCGGTTTCTTAACTTCATTCAACCGAGTGTGGGGCTTCCTGAACATTTGAACGAAGCTTCGACTGAAACTTTACGGTGTTACAACTAGTCGTATTAGGAGGAAGACTGTCGTCGAAACGACGTTCGTCTTCCGAAAACTTGTGCAGGTGAACGTCATAAAAACGAACGGTCGAATACATACAACTGCTGAATGCTGTCAGAGTAATAGTTTCGGAGGTGAACAGGATCTCGATCGAATTCGCGTGACCGTTCGTCGACGCGGTCCCCTTTAATGGACGTCGTCTTGAAGTCCGGAGCCTGTTGCAGTCCATAGCAGGTCAGGACGAAGCTCTGAATGTGTCTCCCAGGCGTAGCCGTGACTGCTGATCGGCGTCGACGACCACCACCGATGACGACGAGAATGAAAAAGTCGCATCGGTATACAATCACCATCGCTTCACGGGTGACTCAGAGAAGGATGATTTCAGGAGGATGGAGGTATGGCAGCAGCAGCATCGGCAAAAATGAAATAATCACTTTACTCAATGGGCGGCTGCTCGTAGCAACGAATGAGTGAGTCTGGCGCGCCAGCAGCCAGCCATCGTCAACCAGGTCTCCCTTCTCGATCTTTCGACTGATCTACCGATCGATCAACGTCGTAGAGGTAAAAATTTGCAAACTCTTGCCTTTCAGCCTGGCTGCCCGGCCGGGCGGCTGCAAGCATGCAGTGAAATTCATTGAGACCCCTCGTTCGCTCGCGACGACGACGACGATGGGTTATGACGAAGAGCAAGAGGACCGAGTGTCTTGCTCGAGTTGGGAAACGGAGGAGGCTATCTCCTCGTTCGGCTAGCACGCTAATTACTCTCAGTCGTCTTGTCGCAGCAAAAGTAACTTATCACTTCGATGCTCGTAGCCAGCCACACCTACCTGAGCGGGAGCTGAGGCTCCGCGCTGAGCTCCGCATCGACAGCTCAGTGCGAAGCGCGAGCGAGCGGGGCCACATACCCGAGACGGCGGCGCGTCGGATCCGCTGAGGATCAGTCCCGATGACTTTTCCGGGCTCTGATCGATGCCGAATGTTCGACCACCGCGGAGTTAATTTCGCACTTCCAGCGCAGGGAAAGTTCGCGCGGAAATCCTCCACCACAATGGGACTAGACCGGTGCCGTATCTGGGATATTTTCCTATGTATGACGATTTCGGAGGGTAGCCCGATTTTTCCAACGGACATCGCAGGCCCTTTCCACACCGACCTCTATCAGAGGAATATGCACAAACGGAATTCATGGAGCATCGAATCCATACGAGTGTTCTAAGCACGATTTTGAGACCAGTATCGTTGACCGTTTTCCCCTGATTCAGGTACTTGAATGAAGACTGCGATGGGCGGAAGACACCGGATCGAGCGCCAGGCAGTGACAGGTCGGAGATCGGAGGGAACGATGAGAATCGGTCTGACCAAAAGACGAGAGTCCTAGCCTTTCCGCGCCCCCGTTTCGCCTAGAGGGAATGTCGAATAGCTCACAGGGCGGCACGGGTTGTTTGTTTGTTGGTTAGGGGAAATTTCTTTTCAAGGAGGTCTACACGACAGGCAGTGGAAGAAGAGCGTCCTGTTCAGAAAAGCAAAACTACGCATGGAGAGAAGGAAGCGGCAGCAGCTGAAAATGGCCAAGTGGATCGTCTTGCTGCCTTTGTACTCTAATTAGTTCACTGGAGCCCGAGGCCACTCCTCCTTTTCCTGTGAGTGAGCGATTGAAAGAGATGGAGAGTGAGCTATTCTACTATCTTGGCGAGAGCCACGCAAGAGGAGCATCTACAGTCGGGAGGAGAGACGCACCAGGATCGCATCGCTTTCTCCCTGTTCATCTCTGCTCAATCTATTGTTTACCAACAATCCCCTTTGAGACGAAGTTGAGAGTACAATACAATTTGAGAGGCTATGGTGGGACTGGCAGCGGGAGGAACCGACCTGAAACCGAGTGCTCGGTCCGCTACGCCGACGCCGCCATCAGCAACACCGCGACAACAATTTTTGGAGAAAGAGCGGCAGATGATAATCGGGACTCGCCCGAATTCCAATGGGAGAGCAATCCGCTGAAAGTGAATGAATCGTACCGGGAACTTCGCTGAATCGGGACGCTCATCCACGCAGGTCCAGAGGTGTTTGAGTATTCCATCATTCGGGGGTTTCTCGGGGCGATCGTCGAGGGGACTCACGGCTTCATCGAAACAATAGACCCGGGACCGTCAACTCTTCCGCCGCCATCGCTGCGTCTGATGGAAGAATAAGGAGATCGAAAGCAACAGCGATGACGACGCTCGGAGCGAGAACGGTGACGAGCAAGGAACGCGAAGAAACGAGAAAATCAAGCCAGTCGCGAGCGAGGAACGCTGTTTACGCCCATGAGGAGGAGAACGGAAGAGACACTGTCTCCTCGCACATTTCTGAGCGTTGTTGCCGGTGTCTTCTGAGAGAGACTCAAAGGGGCGGCGGACGAAGTTTTCACGATAAATAAAAGAAACAAAGAAATAGGCGGAGAACCACCAGCGGTGTGCGCGTCAACGTGCGAGTGTTCGAGAGTGTGCGGGCGACCGAGCGAGGGGTTTCATATTTGAAAAGATTAAAATAAGGAGCCGTTTCTCGTAGCCGGTCCTCCTTTGTTCTCCCTGAACAATCCTGACTTCGCACCACGGACGGATGCTCGAATTGTGCGAGAGGAGGCGATGCATCGACGTTCCTAAAGGAGAGCTTTTCCGCGGTTGCACTCTTTCCTTTTAGGGGTGTATGCGAAATGTGAATAGGCATCACTGACCACGAAAAACAGGTCCATGATAGGAGCCTCAGTTATCTCGAGTCCTTCGAATCCCAGACATCAGAGTTCCGATTCAAATCCTTAGATGGCCAGACGGGAACGCCAAGAGTTGAGCCGATACGTCTCTCATTCATAAAGGACCGAGTCTGCGAAAGAGCTTGTGTATTCAGAATGAAATCGACGGATTCCCTGAAATGCTGTTCACCAAGACATCGGGTTTGTCACTCAATCGGGGGAAACTATTTCCTCGGAGACATGGAATCTTGGCTGCTTAGCTTCTAGAGATCGGAGAACATTCGGAGAGATCAAGAATTCGACCTGAGTACCGTATCTAGAGATGAAGAATATTATAAAGAGGGAGAAGAGCCCCGGGTATTTAGCCGAATACAGCTCTCCAAATCTGATTCTTCGATCCTCTAGTCAGAGGACCGGTTTGTATTCGATTACGGGTCTCTCACCAGCGGCGAACTAGTTGGATGGTCTTACTTAGCGATTGAAGAAGCAAGGAGGAGAGTTCGAGCGGGACCGAGAAACCTCGAAAGGGTGGGGCACTGCTCGCATATTCTTCTTTTCTTGTTGGATATATCTCTTCCAGCGCTTGGTTGGTCGGTCGGTTGGTCCGTTCGAGCGACGACGGTCCGCCTGTCTGTCGCTCTGTCTATCTGAAAGCGGCAGCGACAGAGTAGGTTGATAGTAGTGCTGCTGCTGAAGCCAATATCAGACGACGACGACGAACCGCACAAGAACAAAAGACGATGGCTGACACCTCGTTCAGTCACTCGGTCGGTCGGTCGTGCTTTGACTGGATGGCTCGTCCGTCGATTTGTCTGTCTGTACGTCAGTCCGTCACTTGGTCGGTCCGTATATCCGACGTGATTCTCTTTGGTTTGCCGGTCGTTCCCGTGGATGGAGTTCTTTGTTTCAACGCAGCCCAATGAGAGGAGCCAAAGCTGCGAGGTGGGCAGGAGACGACGACGCCGACGACCACTCATTCCGATATTCTCCTTTAACTACGTCAGTACTCCTCGGCTCCTCATCTCTGCGCGCTGGTATCTATGCCCCTATCTATGTGACCGTGAGTCGGTTTGTCTTCAAGTTCCTCTTCCTTTCTCTCTTTATACCCTTCTGAACGATAGCCGAGCCGACAAAGCGTCAGGCAAGGAGCTCGTACCACAGACGGACCAATATTCTTGATGGTCTCGCTCTCTTGTTCTTCACTCTTAGTGAGTCGCGACTCCCGCAGCGCCACCTTTTTCGCAGTTTTCCTTGTCGTAATTCTCTGCAGAACGTTCGTGATTCAGATATGCGATGGATGCGGCTGACTCATCATCATTTTCGGTCATCGACGTGTGATAGACGAGGCTATCCGCTAACATCGAGGAACAGCCTACGGGAAGATACGCGGATTATTACGGTGAGGAAGGACCGCGAAGTAGAGCGCGATTCTCGTGAAACCCACGACCTTCGTGGGAGAGAATCTTCCTGATCCTCCGAGAGTTCGCAGCCATCTTCTCGTCGTAAGTTCGGAATCGGTCAAAGAATTTTCTTAGCTCGAGGGTCGCAGCCTCGATCGGGGGCCTATCGGTGTGCATTGACCTTCCTAGCGATGAAGGTCGCCAGCGATTCTCGTTTTGATTATAGGACTCCTCAATGGCTTTGACCTCCGAGATGATTTCCAGTCACGCAGAATCTTTCCCGCGGAATCCATTCAGAAGGCGAGAGATGCATATTAGAGAGCAGCACAATGGCACTGGTAGCACGTCAACCATCAGTTCTCGGTGTCGGAATGAAATTATCCCCGCGCAATATTCGACAACACCGACATCGTGCAGCTCCGCGGAAACGCCAACATTATTAAATGTTTTGTTGTGCGACTGTTCGTCCCTTCATTGAGGTCGCCGTCGGCGCCCGCGAATCCTTGGGAATGGACAAGCAACAGTTACCGTTTAACATCGTAATCTATCTGACTTCGTTGGCGAGGACAACTCCCTATGAGCAGGATGAAAAATGAAGTTGGAATAGAGTTGTGGTCCCCACTTCGTTCATAGACTACGGTAATAGGAAGGCTCCTACTACACGGTCTAGTGAGTAGACTCCCCACTGTTCCTTCTTTTCGCACAGCATTGACTCCTAATTCTTCCAGGGTGCAAGTGCCGGTGGTGATTTTGGTTATTAAATATATCGATACTCCGTCAAAGCCCCGCGATTCCCGCGTCGGAGGGTGCAGTTGACCGTAAACTGAGGGAATAATCATTACTACATCTATCATCCCCTCCGGACTTCGAATTTGCGCAGCCGAGTGGCGAGGATTGTTTCTTCTCTTTTCGAATGGTGGGTCTGTCAGCACGGAGTCGATTCTCTACGGAGAGGCCACTAGGCCCTGCGAGCGGCTGAGCGTTCGAGCTAGTGGCTTGACATTGGGATAGGCGGGGGGGGGCAGCAGGTCGAGTCTGGTAGGGGATGTTGTAGCACGGAAATCATCCGACCATGGGCCTGCAGACACACGGGCCGTGAGCGATGGAAAGGTGACGACGGGGATGGATATCCGAGTTCGAGACGGATGGATACCATTCTCGGGACTAGGGCTTTAAGGGGCAACCCTCAACCGGGGTATGCGTACGCGAGGCCGAGGAAGGCACTCGAGTGCGACGCTAACGGGAGGGAGGAGAATTCAATTTGAAGATCTGTTAGTTAAAAATTAAAGCTGGTCACCGACCGCTGGCTAACGACAGAAACCAAGCTATAGCGGAAGCGGTGGCGGCAGCGAATGAACGGAGCTAAAAAGCGGGGAATCAAGGAAGAATTCAGGCAGGCGAGGGTTTTGAAAGATGAATTAATTGAACGAAGGGATGAGGAATATTAAACAAAACAACAAAATCTCGTCAAAACCATCCATCGTTCGTATGCTTTCGTGCGTCGCTCATTCGAGAGACGCAACGAGAGAACGACGACGAAGGGACGACGACGAGATTAATGAAGGCGAAGCCTGGGTTTTTGAAAGGCCAGTCCGCTTGCCTGCCAGCCAGGCCGACGTCCACCAAGAGCATGCCGACCAAGCAAGCACCCATAGTTTGGCAGGCCAGACGCTGCCCTTCAGAGTCTTCGACGAACGAGAGCTTTGCTTAATTTCTTTTCAAAAGCCTCGCGAGCCGGTCGCTCCTTCGGTCAGCTAGCTAGCCAGTCAGCCCGTTCGCCAGCACACTGCTTTACCAGTGAGCAGAACTATACAGCTCCGATTCATTAGTTGCGAATCCTGACGCCTCGTCACTCGCAATGAATGTGCAAAAGAATAGTGAGCTGTGCGTCTGGTTTCGACTGCTCGAATATGATTTCATGGCGTCATCGTCGAAGTCGAGGAAAACGATCAGGAATGCGATAGGCCAGCCGAACGCCTCACTTCTGACGAGTGGGACTCAGCACTTGACTCAGGCTGCACAAAGGAGTATAACGTCTTTGACAGTCGCTCTTATGCCTCTGAGACGGGGGAAGTTAGACTCTGACGATGCCAACGACAACGATGAGGAGTTCTCTGATAGCTTGGAGGTGGAATACGTTGTCTCCTCTTGCGAGTATGAGCAGCACTCCAATCATATCAGATCCTTGACTCGCTAAGAGCATCAACAAAAACTTCCCAGCCACGTCAAACTTCAAAGGTCGGATGCGCCATCGACTCCCCTTGCGCGCAGGTGGCGGAGCGGAGCACGAAAATTTTGATCGGATCTCGCTCTTCTCCAGGCCCAGGATTATTCGTCCTTCCGTATCACGGATCCTGCGTGAATCCAGAGCGGGAATCGCTGGTCGTCGGGAATCTTCCGGTCTCGCGGTCATGGCGAATAAATTTCGAACGAGTAAATAATTCCTCCGACCAAGTGAGTGGGATCAATTCGGAGACTGCGGCAGAATAAAAATCGAGAAATCTGGGACAAGAGCTCGAGGGCGCTCGACGGCTGATGTCTGTAACTATTATAATGCTGAGCCGCGTCGAATCTATATGCAAATGATGTGGGTTTCTTCTTTTGGTTATCTCTCCTTGCCATCGTACTTGTTCCTCTCGCCTCATCTCCCTTTCACACTCGAGTCGAGGGGTTAGCGAGCAGTTTCATTATTATCATTATTATAGAAATACTCGTGTATTCATTCAATGTTGACAGCGGAAAGAATAAGCAAATGCTCGCTCCTTGGCTTTTTACCCCGATAGTTTAGCCCGGGGCTAGCTTCTAATTGAAACAGGCATCAGCAACGGAGCGACATCACTGAACTAACTATTCGCAGCCGTTGTCTCTGTGACCGTCATCGCTAGGAGCGAAAAAATTGTTGCATATCGTAGCAGCTGCTGTCGTCGCTGCTGCTGCAACCGCCGGGAGATTTGTCTGACATCTTCGTTCGAAAGAGAGGCCGTTCGCAGCCGTCAGCGCGATGCACCGATTCCGAACAGGGTTTCGCGCAAGAATCGCCGTTTCTGTAAAAATCATTCCCCCTTATCATTGCTTCCACTCCGAGGAGAATCCCACGTTCCTTGAGTCCCTCGTTGACTCCAAAAACGCTGAGAGAAGAGAGAAACGGAGAACGTGAACGAAAAGACCCGATATAAACGGTATTCACTGTAGTTGCCGAGTTCAACGACAATCCAATTAGTTTTCCTTGCAACAAAGTCGAAGAATGAACGGGCAGAGAAAAATGAAATTACTTTGTTAATTAATCGTGGGGCTGCGCATAAAAACGGAAGCCCTCGCTGTCTGTCCATTCGATTTTGTACAGCTTTTTTCCCTATCGGCTCATTTCCCCGATACTGAAAAGAATAACAGTGCGAGGCGAGTTGGAGCGGTGACGCTCTTCCTAGCGGCTTGGCGGACCGACCGACTGACCTCCCGAGTCGTCGCCGGTCCGATAGCTTCTCCCCTCCAGTGCTTGCTCACTCTAACACCCTTACCTCGGAGTTTGTGCAACCTGTTCCAATATCGATCGGGGCGCGGGAGAGTCGACGCCAGCGAATGGGACGATAGCCCCGAGTGAAATCAGAACGATTTGTCAAATTTTTCGAGTGATTTATTTATTTGGTTGGTCGTTAATCTCTTCACTGACTTCGGCTCTTGATATCAACAACATATCTCGGATCTATGAAGAAATCGCCGGGATTGTCGTAATAGAGATGGAACGGTGACTACAAGGAGAATAATTAGATATCCTTAGCAAAATTCCATCGAAGCGGAGGAGCGAGCTCCTCGAGAGTCGCCGTTGTCGAGCGTGGCATCGCTTGATGGAATCCAATTTTGAAGTTTTTCGAAAAGAGGCTAGACATGCATCCCAGAAATCAGGAAGACTATCTCGAGTGACTATATCGTACTAACCGGGTTGCGTGCAGCGGAAAGGACGGGAGGGTTGGAAATGGGGTCAGCAATATCGTCATCGTCATCTTGCGGGGGTTGAACGGGAACTGGCCTAGGAGTCACAACTGGTCGCGGAGGTGGCACCGTGACCGGTACAATGGGCTTCGGCGACGGCCGCTGGACTGGACGCGGAGTAGTGGGGATAACCACAGGCGGAGCCGGGGTCGATGGTGGTCGAGTCGGGGGTGGTAGAGTTACGGGAACAGAGGGTCGAGGAGTAGTCGGTGGTGGAACCACGACGGGGGGTTGAACGGGTCGGGGCGGTTGTACAGGTGTCACGGTGCCGCCACCTCCTCCAGGAGTAACAACAACTGCCCCCGAGCCTCCAGGTGGAGGAATGGAGGGCAAAGGTGGATATCCGGCGGGAATGGGGGGCAATGGAGGGAGGTTGTTTATGGGTTGTTGGTAAGCCGAGTGGCTGCTCCCCATCCACGCTCCATTAATGGGGATATACCGCGGGAAGACGAAATGCGGACCGCTGTGGTAATGCGGTTGGTGAATGGGAATCAAGTGAGTACCGGACGTCAACATATCGTGGTAGTTTTGAGTCACCACAAAATAAGGGGGTACTGCATAGGGGTACTGGGATTCCACGAGGCTGCCCAGGAGGGCCACTGTCAAAACCTGAAAATGGGAGGAAGCAGCGTCGAGAAAATTGTGCGGCTTGCCTCGTGTGTCGTCACCTCGGCTCCGTTACTCGTGATAGCCAGGCATCAATTGTCAGCTCGAGTCAAACGTCATGCCGAACCGTTGGGGCGAGGCTGACGCTCTACTGTCAATGGTAAGTGACGGCTTCAGAACGAAGCGTGAATTTCGGTCACTTGTCATGAAACGGAGCGCGCACACTCAGAAAATTGACCGGCGTCATATTTGCGTAGCGAATGTTCTGTTTCCATCAGTTTTCTGGCTGCGCTCTTTCGGAAAGATAGTGGCAGTAGCGGCAGTAGCTGGTTCGGAGTTGTTCGGCAAGTAACCTTCTGTCGTTCCGCAATGTCATTCACCTACAGCAGCAGAAGAAGATCGGGCTCCGCCGACGAAATCCGGTCAGTAGCCTTTGGTGCCTTTGCTACTGCGAGGGGCGTGTACGGTAGATTCTTCGCCAGAAATCAACACGAAAAAACAAGTTGGGACATCCAGATGGGGTTGCTGTCCGATTGTCCAGCGGGCGCAGTGAGTCCGACCGGCGCCGACGTCCCGATGGAACTGAGAGCGCCCCAAAGCCTCGACCGCCAAGATCAGAAGCAGAAATTCTGACTTTCTCCACCAGCTGACTGATTCAGTGCCGTATTCCACTCGGAGCCGGAGTGGAACAAGCTCCACGCAAAGCCTCGACGCAATTCTCGGGGCGCTCTCGCCGGTAGAAAAGGCTCGCAAGAACGACGCGATCGAACGTGGATCCGATGTTCCAACACCGGAGCTCTCGGTTAGGTCCGTTCCGCGTTCCGTTTCGGAAGTTTGGAGGGAGGCACTTCGCCTCGAATTTGATGCAAGAAAACCGACAAAAAGACCGAACAGAAGGAGAGATTCCTGAACTCACCAACAACTCCATGCCGTTTGATCTCGGACGGCTTTGCACATCAGTGTGTTGACCAAATGTCCTCGTGTCGAGTTCCGACTCTGGTAGCGGACAGTGAGCGAGGAGGATGCTCGGAATCGCCGGCGTTACCTTCTCCAAGGAAGCTAGCGGTTCATCCTCTCCCGCAAAAGAAAACTGACATGAATCAACTGGACGTCCGCGAGGCTGAACTTCCAGAAAGTTCTTCTTTCACACGCTTTTATCACAAGTCGTCACGCGAGCTGCGACGGGGAAAGACACGGACGTTCTGCGGCTCTCATATTTCAGCCGATTAAGACGGCTTACGTCCGCGATTCCAAAACGCTGGAAAATTCAATCCAATGGTATTTTCTCCATTTCGCTTTCGAGGTCAACGATCGAATCGGACCAGTATCCGAATGACTCGTCCAAATCATGTTGGTCGTATCGCGTGACGGCATCATTTAGCGTCTTGATACGCAGATTGTATCGCGTATTTTCCGTCGCATGCATCGAATGTATGTGCGATTTGTTAAGTAGCCGAACGCGGAACACCGACTCCGTGATGCGAGCCCACCGTTTCAAAAAGCGTAGGGGAGCCCTGTCAGGAACGTCCCAGGCCGAGCCCAAGGGTAGATCATGATTTTTTTCGGAGTACAATCTGTAAGCTCGAGGCCAGCAAAGCCTTCGAAGACTGAAGGCTCGGGCGAATAGAATGAGTAGAATGGAGTGCGCTCTTCATTCATCTCCTAAAACTCATCAGCCGACTCAACCTAACTCACCTAACTTTCGTCTAACCGATTAGAGGATCCTTGCCTCTCTCATCGTCGCTGTCGTCATCATCATGAGCATCAGCATGTTTGCTATCTGACGTTTAATCCATCAAGGAGTGTATCTTTCGAATTTTAACCCGCCGGTCACCTCAAGCCAAGACGCAGCGTTTTGAGGAGAATATTTCAACGCTGGTCACCCATTCACCCTTCCCTTCGAGCGTCCATCAACCATCCGCCCGCCCGCAGCCTTTAATCCAACCATTCATCACACTTCTCCAATGTCCAGTCGGGGGAAGCAATACATACACGTGCCGCTGCTAATGCTGCCGTCGCTGGTGTTCGTGATGGTGTGAGCGTGATGGCAAACTCGCCAGAGCTATTGAAGGCTAGCAGAGTGTACGAGAAATAAGAATAGAGACAAAGAAGCCGGCTTAGAGATATATGTATGCGACACACAGTCACAGGGAGGGAAGAGAGGGGTAAGCGACAACATTTATTGCTACTGATGCAGACGAGGCGCACTGGCCAGTCACAAATAGGAAACACTTAACTCTTTTACGCAGAAGTTTCCCTACCTGGCTCGCGTACCAGCTAATGGATCCTAGTTGTTTATTTAGGACTCCGTGTCCATTTTAGTGGCTGTTACCAGAGAGCCCGCAAGCTGCTCGGCCCATATCCTGCTCAGCTTGTTCTCCTCGCGCCCGTCCTGCTTATCCCGGCTCGGGCGTCAAATCTGCGAGATTAGGAAAAATATCAAGATGTCTGCATTCGGGATTTCCAGAATCCGAGTCGGATATCCGATTGCGGTCCGAGGTCGAGTCGGCATTCCGAGCGCAGAAGCTCCCGGAAAATAAATTTGACCATCACTGTCTGCGAGAGTTATCAGTTGCTTGAGTGGCCTAGAAGTTCCCTTGGGTCTGAATCTCTAGGATATCCAGGGGCGGGCAATCCTTGGGACTTCAATCTATCGGTTTCCTTTGCTTCTCGACTCTCCTGCCGCGAGCAGCAAGTAGCGAGGACGCGGGATAAAAAGTGGGAAGACTGGTTGCCTGACTGTTAGTCCGAATGCGATGTTGTTAGTCAACGGTGCATGCGTGCATGAATGCCTTAACAATTAAGCAGAGAGCTTTCCTTCCGGACTCATTGAGCGAGGGGGAGTTCTGAGAGAGAAAGAGAGAGGCATGCGGACGGACCGAGAATGAAAAAGATAAAGAGAGAATGAAAGGGCTCGTTGGTAAAAAGAGCCACTCAGGGGTTAAATGTAGCGTCGTGTGTTTCCTTCTTTTTACTGTTTTGATATATCCTCCACCATTATACTCACTTTCAGCTCTCCTTTACGTTCTCTGTGTGCTGCTTTCGCTGCTGCTGCTGCTCCTCTGAAGGGAGGGGGGGGGCGGGACGGGACGGGACGCGACGGTAAAAGGGTGTAGCCCTTCTGCGCCATTCTCGGCATCAGCCGCGACCAAATGGTCCCTCATCTTTCAAAAGGCCTAACTGCACAACAACCAGCAGACCAAGCAGACTGCTATTCAACTGCACTCTGCTGATCCTGACCGTGTCATGTCAGAGATTTCGCACATATTCATCTAGAGAGACTATCCGTCTCGTCGAGAGGTACAACACCATGTCCGGCGGGCGAGGTATGATCGGGAAGGAAACTATCCTGTATAGGTGGACTGATTTTTCACATGCATGAGATTATTAATCATGGAATCGGTATTCCCTGATTATTCCAAGAACTCGATACTACGAGAAAAAAACGATATCCAGATATCTTTAGCTATTCAGGATTATTTCCAAAAATACAGTTGTTTGTGGACGCATATATCACACTCTGTAGGATGGAAGCGCTTTGGACTGATTTTCCCCCCTCGCTACCCATGGTTAGCTTTAGAGTCGTGTGCCGGCCGTGATTATTTTGATCATTATTGAAGCGCAAATATCCGCAATAATTAATTTTTCGCAGCTAATCGGCTTACGGTCCCTGCCGTTCCTTTCTTTTACCGCTCTCGATCGCTCCCACTCGTTTGCTTGAAAGCTGATTTCCTTTCCCCCGACTGTAAGATTCGGCGTATGGCCAGATCCGAGATAACCCTCGGATATATCTGAGGAGAGGACGCGCGAGCTAGCGGGAATTATGATCGTGCGTGAAGAGCTTTCTGTTTGTTTAAATTGATCTGTTTTTTTTCTACCGGGATCTGCCGTGCGTTTCCCGCGCTCGATGGCATCCCGAAACCCTGATTCCGAACAAGGGGATTATATCAGGGGAAAACATCCATCCCATTCTGTAATTATTCGACTTGAAATCTCTTCGCAGGGGGTTCCTCCAGATAGAAGATCCCATCGGTCACTTGGTCACTCGGTTGCTTTATTTGTATTGATTCAGCTTGAGTCTAATTGAATGGCACGCGGAAATATCCTGTTCCGAGGTGTAAGTGTGAGGTCAAACTTTTCTCCCTTACCGCAGTACGAGCGAAGAGCGCAAGCGACTCGCCGACTCCGGAGCGAAAAACGAATAAATTGTTGCATGGCTTGTTAAAATTCATAGAGAACGGCCGGAATGCAACTACTGGCTTTTGCGCAGAATATCCAGTCTGCAGGGCAGCAGAGCGGGCGGGCGGCTAGCTGTCCGTTTTGGTCAGTGGCAGGGGGTCATTTGAGGTACTCCATCTTCTTCTTCAAAGGGACTTCCTTTGCCAGAGGGAGCAGTGATGATATCCGAAAGAGAGACGACGAAGAACAAATCCTCTCAGGCTCTCGAAACTCTCATGGAAATATCTCTTATAATCAACACCTCATCCAGTGAGTGAGCGAGCAAGCAAGCAAGCGAGCGTTGCAGAAGTTCCATTGAACCTTTTTGTACTCAATAACAGCGCCCCCTCTGATAGAGTGAATGAGTGAGACAATCCGTCCGCTCATTTGACGTTCCTGAGAACTCTGCAAGAAGCTTGCATGCTGCAAGCCCAGCGAGAAGAAGTAGAGAGTGATCGAGAGGAGGGAACGCAGAGGATGCGGGGGCAGCTTCTTTCCAAATTGAAACAGCCACGGGCTATCGGCGCGCGACCCTAGCGCGAGAACTCTTTGTGCTAACTGTCGAACTGTTTCCCCGATGGGGGCTTCAGCCAGACGACCGAGCGAGCGAGCGACGCTCTCCTTTGCTCAAGAGGCTCTCGTGTTTTGTTTATGCGGAGGCGGTTGCGGCGGCCGAACTTCTCTGATTGTGATGTGAACGTTTGTAACTCAGGAAGGGATTTTTTTTTCGATTGCGCGCGGGATCGAGCAACAGACGGAAGCCCCGATCCAACGACTCGAGGGGCCATCCAGTGGAGCTGCAAGTCTGCAGCTATCCATACAGAAAACGAGGCAGCAGTCTGTTCTCCGCTTGCTTGCTAAATGGAAAGCGAAAAATGGCACAGCATTCAATAAATCATCCGAGAGCTAAGAGGTGAACTATGTGAATGAAGCCCCATCTCCCTTACCTCTCTCATTGCTCCTGCCGCGTCGTCGTCGTTGTCGCCGCCGCCTGCCTCGTTCGACAACGTCGTCGCTCGATCCTCCAAGAGCAGTGCAGCGTGAGTATGCGCGGGGGCGCACGTTCGCGCAAGTGAGCCTCGCAAGCAAACGAGGGCAAGTTATATGAGTCGCCGGTCTGTCTGATGCTCGATTTGTCCTCAGAAATGCAATACAGCCTCCACTTTCATTAGCGTCTCATGATTAGCGTTACTCACTCGTCAGTTCGCGGATGCCATTAGAGGGAAATCGCTGACATCTCGAGTTTCCCGTTTCTTCCGCATCGAGCTCAGCGGCATTCCTACTGATGGAGTTTGCGATGCACTCCATGTGCAAATCATGGGGCTACATGTGCCCGTGACCTCAACCGAGGCGTGAGCCGCTGAATCTCGTGGCTTCTATTGATTCGACCCCGAAACGAACGCCTGGGAACATGAGGTGATTCGCGTCAGAACAATATCTCCTCCCGAACGATCATCGTATCCACCTCCGAGCGGAACGGCAGATAAGAGAAAATGTACAAATGAAAAGTTACGCCTCATTGTCCCTATAAATCGCTCTCTGAGGATCGCAAAGCGAAGCGGCCGTCTCAGCGGCGTGCCTGCGTCCGTCCGACCTGCCTGCCCTGCTGCTCGGAGAAAGTTCATGTTGCCCCTTGGCCAGCAGTTTGCGATGGCTGGCAAGTGGGTCGGAAGAGATCACGGAGATCCGATAGGAGGAAAGTCTGTAATGGTCTGCATATGATCCGTATTGAAACGAACGGGGCGACGAACGGGCGAGCGGACTGATGGACGCACGGACGGACCAACTAAAGCAAGGGAATCCCTCTCTTACAGTTTGGAGAAAAGAGCGGAGAGAGCGAGGATCTAGAGATGATGGCAATGGGAGCAAGCGGAGAAAAAAAAACGGACGAACGGTATAAAGGAAATAAAGGCGGGGACGACTAAGAAGGAGAAGCCATTGATTTCTATTATCTGTACCTGGCAGCAGCAGCTGAAGGATCCATTCCTGATCTTTCTTACGCAGACAAGCAGCCGACCAGCTGGGTGGGTAGAGTCAGACAAGAATTACCTTTGGGAAGAGAACAACTTCAAATCGGCTATGTTTTGATCGATGCATCGCACATCTCGCTTCAAGGGCTGTGTGTAAGCGTTTATCGGTCTGAAATTCGCGAATCGCTCCCGATGGAGCGGATTGTATCCTCTGAGTACACCGGACGGAAAGAGCTCCGCAGCACTTTCCGGCGCTGGATATCCACGATTCCTCTTTGCGGCTGCTCTTGCTCATGCGAATGAACTGTGAGATATGTCTCTGGATTCGGTGGTATGGCGTCTGAGGCTCGATCTCGACTCGTTTCTGTGGCGAGCTCGGGGACGACATCTTCGACAATTTTTTTTCTATGTGCGGGAAAGCCATCTATCGAAATCCTATTCGCTCCGCCGACCGTCTGTCCGCGGGACTGCCAAGAGCACCAATGTGTTATCGTCAATTGAATCTTACTCCGCTAATAACAATATTCCAGGTCGACGAGCGAAACAAAGGGCGGAACAATGACTCGTGGATCGCGCGAAATCGGATCCGGAGCGCAGGCAAACGATCTTTCGTTGTTGGGAATTTTTCGCAGAACCATCTGCATATCTGCTTTCTCGTTCTTCTTTTCGTGGCTGACTGACGGCGCTCTCGGACTTCGCGGGGGTGTTCGGGGATGACCACGGGGACTGTGTATCAGGAGAGGAGGGGGCAGGACGAAAGAAGAGAAGGATGGGGAGCTGGGCTTCAGGGCACGGAGGAAACTAAGCAGGGACGGGGTGTATCGGAGGCGGTAAGACGAGTGGTAGGGTTCTGTGGCCATTGAAGAGTATCGTCCCCGTCCCACCTCTTCAAACGTTTTCTTCGCGTCCGTGAGGGAGGAAACCACTCCGAAACCGGCGTCGGCACCTCGCGATGAATACATCCTGGCAGCCGAGAGTGGGAGGAAATCCTCGCAGACATCAGATTGGGATCCGCTTTTTCACGTTCCCGTCAAATCCCTAACACCTCTGACTTCTCCCTTGTTCCTTCGTTTATTTTTCGGTCAAGGAAACCGAAGCTTCCTCATCACGGTGCGAGTGGAGCTGCTCCCAGATGTCAGACATTCCACTCGATGCAGCTCCGCTCGCGAGAATTTCCGAAGGGAAAATATTTTCCTGCAATTCCTCGCTCTCCGGGCCGAGGCACACAAGCGGCCCCGCGCGAGAGCGAAAGACTCACTTTCGGAATCGCCGCGGTCGTAAGCACAACGATCGGTGTCGCCGGCAGCGCGATACAAAACACGCTCAAAGGACGATCATCGGCAACGGATACAGACACATTGTGGCAACAAAGAAGTAGGAGTTTTGATTCACAACAAACCGCTGTATCCGACCATTTCTCACTTTGTGCCCAAGGGGGAACATTTGGAGCGTATGTAGGCTGGCCTCTGAACGATCTAGGGATACACGGTAGTATTTTATCCGATGCAGCGACCGTTCCACATCGTGTTCTCTCCCACTACTCCGAGTGAGATCGGAGCGGCGTTTTCTAGGAATTCGAAGCGAATCGACGAGAGTATGTCGCGGAATCGGATAACCTGGACGTCGACGGCTCGATCGATTGGAATTGCAGTTTTCGGTAAAAGGACGGAGAGTTCTCACGCATAGGCACTTTGGCCAAACCCCGAGCGGAGGACCTACTGAAGGGGGTTCGGGCACCACGGTGCCCGTTGGAGCTTCCGAAGGCTGAGATGATCTCTGAATGATCGCGGGGCTTCAAAAGCACCGGTCCTGCAATCCATCATGTCATTCATAGGCAGGATGACGTCTCCCGAAGAAATTAACGTCAACATGTCAATTTATAAATTCGTGGGGACTCGACGAAATTCGATGCTGGAGCAATTTAGTCTGATCTGCTGCATGCTTTCTCTCATTTCGGGGCATCGGAGCAATAGGAGTTCGTCGGTATTCGCACAATAAGTTTTCGTACTCGGGAAACAAGAGGAAGCGATGCAAGCGGGCCTGGTAGGCATATCAAGGTGAGGCGATGCAACCCGATACGGGCTCGAGTTTCGCTCGACCGACGGCTTCAGAAACGAAATTTGTCTTTCCCTTGCTATTGGTCCAGCACTTTTGGTCTCTTCCATGCAGCCGTCGGGCGCGGGATAGCTCCACGAGCGGCTTCAGGAAGAAGTTGATCTTGATAAACAAGTCAAAGTCAATTTCCCCCCGAGTCAACGACTAGAGAGGCATCATCCAAGAGACATCAGGGGAAAGGAGCGAGCGAGAGAAGCATAGCAGAAGAGTATGACGCCACAACATCAACTTTAAAACAAATATCGGCGGGAATAAAACGCAGGAATACATAGCGACCGAGCGAGGCGGGGAGGGAGCGTAGCTACCTAATACGAAGCGAAAATATTTGGCGTGCACTTGAAGGTGATGGTAGTGGAGCCGCCGCTGCTGTTACGTAAAGTATTGAAGGATAGCGACTTTGAGGGCCGCGAGGGTTCAGATGCAGCTGATGATGGAGAAAGCCAACACGACAGAGGGAGCGGTGGAGATGGCGGTCCAACCCCTTGATGGAAGGAGCGGAGAGCAGGACGATGCGTCCGCAGATCTCGCTCGTCTCCATCCACTTCCAAAAACAACAAAAATGCTCCTCGAGCTTCCCATCGAACAAAAACAAGGCAACGTCTTTTTCCCGAGTGCCTTGAAACATCTCCGGCGGTCTTCAGTTTTCGGGCTGCTCCCTCTGTGAACGTCCACGTTCTGCCGAATGCGGAGGATGGAGCTCCAGATGCAGCATCCTCAGCGTTCCCCCTCGATGCGAAGTCCGCTTCTCTTCGGCACGTTTACCTTGATTCCAAAAATCCCCTATGAACGGAAATTAGAGCGGAGCACTGGACGCGATCCGACTCGATCCAATGGAATTTTAAAATTGCGAAAACGCTCGCCGGGGGAATGGGAGCTGCCCGATGAAACGCTGCTGTTCATCCGGGTTCATGCCTGACTGATGTGGAAAATCAGAGAGCGTCGACGTGGATCATTTATCACCACGATGGCATGCGTAACACGACATCGCTTATTGATCCAGTCGCTTTAGGATTATGAAAGCCGGAGAGACATAAAATTTCACCATGGCTCTGCCGACCAGATCTGTTAAGCCCATTCGGCTAGTTGCACGCATCGAAGTCGCTTGTTGCAGGAGTACTGAGTTCGTCTCGACTCGAAGTCCACCCGGACAATAGCTGGTGGTGAATCGAAGACAGGGCTTAAATCTTAAATTTAATACAAGTTCTGAGGAACGATCTGACAATGATTAATGATGTGGAAGACACGGAGCCTCCGACCGATCCGAGATCCGCTGTCGAGAGGACTCGGCAGGCCAGCCAACCAATCGGAGATCTGCCGACCGGGGACAGGTCTGCGGCATTGCCTCGAGCGGGACCAGGTGCGGTGATGACTTCTTGGCTATGAAATTATCCGAGGACCCAATATAAAAGTAGAGAGACGCATTCTCCGAGGAAGAGTCTATGACAACCAGGACCCATTTGTACTAAACTATGTCCCCTTATACGGAACGGCGGAGATAAACCAGCGGAATCCCGCCGTACAGAATCGTACGGGAATCATTGTCGAGGCGTTGGCCGTCCGTAGCACTCGATGTAGGCGGGGCCGGGAGGTCTCTGCGATGCAATCATCGGCATGGAAAGCGCTGCAACGGCGATCCGAGCAGAGTGAGCGTTGAGAGGGTCAAATAAATTTCCAATCAGGACGCCGAACATCCTCCGTGAGCACTTTCGGATATCAGCACACCTCGAGTCAAGAGACGAGGCCAGTAATTTGGAAGTTCTTAATTGCCAACCGTTCTCCAGCGTCAGTGTTCCCAAACCTCCCACCCTCGAGTCCTATCGCGACGGGTTCGCCTCTCTCGCGAGCGGAGCAGGCTCCTCCGTTTCCTCAGCCCATGGAACCGCTTGCTTATCGAACGATCGTCGGCTAGGAATTTTGATCGAAACCTGCGTTCTAGTCAGAATTTCACTCAGATAATTCGGAAGGAGACCGCGAGCTAATCGATGTTTAGCCCTCTACCGTGTCATTCGCGTGCTCGGACAGAGCTCTCCATGTACCTTTGTACAATGAATCGAACGATTTTCAGGAATTGGAAAGCTCCGAGCTTTCGAAGAGAGTCGCTATTCGGAAAGCACGTGCTCTTAAGTAGACCAGCCGAAAACTCAGCCAGCCGACCCCTTTCTCACCGCCGCTATCGTCGACTTGAAAGACTCGAGAGTGGAAAGTTGGAGGGAGGTCCTGGTGGGATTACATGGAGCAGGGAAGTGAGGAGTGACTGGATACATTGATGGATCTTATTGTCCTTCCGCTCCTCGACTGAGGACCGTGAGCAACGAAATGTTGTTACGCAGCTGTACAATGACTGACTCCTTGCTAGCTGATACCAAATTCTCTTGCTCTCTCACCATCTCCCGACCCGATCAGCTGACGATTTGTGAAGGAGCGAACTACAGAACGCCGGAACAAATCAATGGGTCAACTCCCTGCTTTGGTTTGACCGTCGACCATTACAGGGGCAGGGAAATGCATCGCATCACGGGGAATATTTTCCCGCCCGCCTGTTGAAGGGAAGCTGACCTGAATGTACAGCTTTCCCCACAGAGCAGGACTGCGTAACACAACACGAAAAGTAAAAGGAAATAAAGGATAGTGCTGGAGAGGAGCGGGTTCTCGTTCCTTTCGCTAAGTTTCGTTCCATCTTTGTTCAAGAGATTGATCACTCTTCGCCTCAATCACAGAGCCAGAGTGCTCAGACCACGACGGGCCGGCAACGGGACACACAGACGGATCTACCAAGTACAGGGGCGAGCGAGCGAGCGACCGACTGACGAACCAACCCTTCTACGCAAACGAACGACTCAAACTCATTAGGCCTCGATTTTATCGAACAAGAGCAGAACAGCCACCTAGGCAGTCGCCCGAGCCACGGCACCGGGAGCCTCGAGCTCGGTGGAGGCTCAGTTCGGGTATACTTTGTAGAACGCTCCTGTTCCGGAACGAACCTCAAGCCACGGGGAGCAAGCGGATTCCGAAGGACGTTGTGTGGTGATTGCGTCCGGATTCTTCCTCGCATATCTCCATCCGATCGCAGAACGGCAACGAGTGTTACGCGCTCGTCTCACTCATCGGTGTGTCGTCAGTGTTGATTTGTTCGGTCAGCTGACATGAGATAATAAGTGCGTAGATGGGGTAAGGAAACAAGACGAGCGAGACAGAAGTGTTAGACCTCACTGTTGATTACCTCATCACAACCTCGAGATCCCAGGGAGGTACTCCATCACGAACAACCCTTCCCTTCGAGATGCGAGATGACTTAGTTAGCTAGACTCGCTTCTTGGCCAAAGCCGTATACCTAGCCGTTCCGGGGCGACGAGGTTCAATCAAAAAAGAGTTCAACTTCCGAACTGTTTTTTCAAATTCCTAGGAGGAGACGGAAATGATTGATGAGCGATATTCTGTAATGAGTAGGTATTAAACATGATGATTCTTTCCCGGCATTGCTCTCATGTTGAGTCGTGAGTCCCATTGGCGCGGATAGCATGGGTCTGGAGGTCGATTGGCCCAAAGCAAGATCTTCTTCATAGATGGTGGCATCCAGCAGCTCAGCGAGGAGACCATCGTTATTACATAATATGGGATCGTTAATCACTGTCAGTCAAGGAGAATTTCGACAGGAACCGAGAGTGGCTAGAGTTGAAAAGAAAAGATCGACCACCCGTGACTTTGGACAGCTTGGTACACAACCAACGACGACGGTCGCTACCTCCACCACGACAGCTAGCACCCATGAACACAAATATCGTTGGTGGCACCAAGAGAGCTTCCGAGCTTGCTTTCCGGTGGAGGGTGAGGAGCAAACCGAGTACTGCTCCGCCGTCGAGTAGGGGAAACGATCGACTTCCCATTGGAGAAAAGACCCGATGAGAGATCGAAGAACATTTGAGCATGAAATTAGACAAGAATCGTTATCAGCACGATGGTTGCTTCGAACTTTTCGCTTCTTGGTTTTTGAGCTCTCAGGAAGAATACTCGGCTGTCGGCTCGATAAAAGGAAGAGGTATAGCTGAGCTTGCCACTGCCATCGCGGCTGCGGCACTCGGTGCGGTAACAGCGCAATGAATTCGCTTGTTAAGAATTCGTTCTTGTCGGTTGTTGGTTCTCTGTTGATGGTTAAACGCTTCCCCAGGGCGATTTGGACAAACTGGCGAGTGAGGGTCGGGGCTCGCCCTCTCTAACGAGTTGAATTCCACCGCTCGGAGTTGTCGTCGGCATTAATTTGTACTAACTATTTAATATATTAATACCGCTCCCGCTCGTCCGGTTCTCTACCGTCTTCCCCCTACACCGTTCTCCTCGTGTACGAGCGTTCATGTGCTCGTTCGAGACTTTAAAAGGGTATTCAGATTGCCTTACACTCCGATCGTGTCGGGACAGGAGCATTCCATTGCGGAATACCACACCGAAGCCCTCCCGCGGGAGAATATAAAATGCCGTCGTCAAGTCCGCTAAATGCTGATCCGCGTGTGGAAATACTCTGTACAGAGCACGAACGCGTCGAACGTACTTTCACACCCTCTTACGGAACGTGATTGAGTGATGGAGTGAGTGAGCACCCACCGATAGCGTAGCGCAAACGAATGGCTTCTATGCTTCGGTGGATGCGATCTGGGGAAGGTTCCCGCTTTGGGGGTTGGCTCGAGGAAGGAGAAAGCAGCAGCAATTCGTCATATTTGTGTCTCAGGATTCCTCGTAGCCTCGGAGTGTAGGCTTCGGGAATATCGTAGTAATAACACACTCGACACACTTGCACACAACAAAGAGCACACATAAATATCCGATCGATCAAGCAGGGTGGTCAATGAGGTCCGTCGGTCGAAAGGAAACACCGAGTGCAACCCCAGGGAGAGCCATGGAAAGCACAACAAAATCAGCAGCATCAGCAATCAAAACAACGGCGATGATGACAACAGCGGTCATAGCTCCAGATGCGATGCTCGCCGAGTACTCGATGGATTTTCGGAAAGGTCCCATTCTAGGACGATACCAGAGACCTTCCACGTCGAACGGCAACAGGAAGGATCCGCGCCGAGGATGCAATGAGCACGATTTCTACGGAAGACTGTGGCCGCTTCGGCATCGGGCTCCTCGATGATCTCTCGGCAGAGCTCTGGAAAGAGTCTCCACGAACAGTGGACCACGGACGTGCCGATCGCAGAACGAACAAACAGATGAATGGATCGATGCGAGTAGAAGAGTTGACGACGAATGGAGGAAGATGAATAGGAGCGCGTATGAATAAGCAAGTACTTATTTCGATCCGATGGGGCAGAGAGCGGAAAGACCCGACCAAGAAATTCATTAGGTGAGGTGGCATTCTGATTGTAAATAAAGCCCAGTGATCCATCAGAAAGCCAGTCGCTGTGGAGGAGCAATTACAGATCAATGCCCACCGCCGAACGCCATCCGGACAAACCCCCGGCAAGCATGCGCTGTTGCGAGTACGCAGTCAAAGCAGTCGCCTGATCGAAGTAGATCCTCTCCGCTATGTCCAACATCCCCCCTTCTCGAGTCCACCGAATCGCCCGTGGTACACGCCGCATAGAATCTGTCAAAGGACGGTCGTAAGGACGGTGGGAGCAAAGCACGACAACGAGCGACGAGAAATTACAAACGAATGGGCGAACAACGAGCGAGCACCGATTGAGTGGATGCACATGTATGCAGCATGGGACCAGCGACAACAGGCTGGAAGCCAAGTCAGCGGGCACGCGCCAAGCCAGAGAGACCACTGGCAACACGACCACCACTGCCATGACTACTACTAGCACCGGCATCGTAACTTGGCTGGGCCGACGAAAAAAGCGAGAGCAATCGCTCATCTCGCTAGAACAAGAGTGGCATTATTGAATCGCTCTGTACTCCGCCATCTAAACATTCAGTGAGATTCCGCAGCCTCACCACTCACAACCGCGCCCTTGGTTGAGAGAGACTCGCGAGGAGGGGTCGACGGGGAACGCAACCCACACGAACCGAAAATTTTTATCTCGAGGAGAACTTCAGTACGGGATCCATCGATTCTCGGCAGGGACTCCTCGGTGGAGAAGAGACGATCCGATACCGAGGCACTCGACGGGTCGGGTGCCTGGGTTTTGACCTCTTGAGATTCCCAATCGGTCGGAGCTCCCGCTTTCGGGTCCAGAGATACATCATCAGCGTCAAAATGCCATATGAGAATCTCCGATCCTTGCCTGTAAACCTGAGAAATTGTCAATTGGCATGAGAAAATGTTGACAGCTATAATTTGAAGCTTTGATGGAACATGAGTGCGCAGGTCGGTCGTCCGAGAGGGGAAAACGCCGTCAAAGCATAAATATCGCCCGGGTAGAGCTCCCGAGGATCGGGTAGAGCGGGCGACGACAGCTTAAATGGTGGGAAGTTTGAATTCGAACAAAAAGTTTACACAGGAAAACTTTTGTGTGTATGTTATGCGCATCAGGAAGAATAAATCTCCAAAAACGAATTATAAGCGAGAGCTTGCATGCCGGTGCTCGAGCGGGGGATGGGGGAGTGGAGGGAGGGAAACGAACACAAGGAGGAGCGCTAGGAAAAGGACTAAGCGGGAGAAAATCATGCGCTGTGGTGCTGAGCTGCAAGATGCTCAGTACTCAGAGATGATTACCAGGTTGCTGTTCACACTGCGGCCTACAAAACTTCTGGGATCTGCGGTCGCCTCGGAGGTCGCTTGCTCCCTCGGTTCGTCCACGCATCCATCCGTCGGTCGGTTCGTCCGGCCAGGCGACCGGCCTGCCCAAGTGTCGGATGCTGCATTGCGCCCATGGAGTACCTCTGCGTAATTTGCATAATTCCTCCCCCGTTTTCCACTCACTTCCTTCCGCGAGAAATCGAGGGTGGGAGGTGATCCTTGCCTCCGAGTTTGTTGTCGTCGATCAACTTGCAACTCCGGGATCCTTAAGCTCAGAAATCTAAAAGTATTAAAACCGCATTGAGATCCGGCTCTTGATGCGTTGCTGGTCGCATGTCCACGATGGGTATCCCCCACGCAGAATACTCTACCCCGTATCCTCTCATAGATCACTTAGATCTACTGGAATGCTGTGGAGCGGCGAACGTGGAAAAAACTCACGCTCGGTTCTGTAGTGACTGAGGCGAAATTAAAAGCAAATGAGATGTGAAGATCTTTGTAATAACTTTGCGACTTGGCTGCATCTCGCTGCCGCTCGCCCGAGGGCTAAAAAAGGCTTAAGAAATCTCATTGAGATTAGTCTCCCGCGCGTCGCCTCCGCTCATGATGGCTTAACGAGTTCCCTTCCGGTGCCCCGTCTTTTTCTCTATCCCTCTGACTCCTTGGTTTCCTCAGGTTCCCTACTTGCCCCTCCCCCACTGCCACCCGCCTTGTTTCGCGTCTCCGGCGTCGTCGTTCATGCTGCTAAATACAAAAAGCGTTATTTGTTTGTTATCACTTATAGCTAAGCCGCGAATCAGTCAGAGAAGGCGCTCGGGACCGAACCCCTCGCGCTGCCTTGTCGTGGTTCTCGTCGCCATCTTCGACAATCTCGTTCCGGGAAAGTCTGCTTCCACGGACACATTTCATAACAAACGAGGCTTAACGAAGCGCTTGAATTTTCGGCGCGAGAAGTGAATTACTCGGAAACCCCGAGCTGGTGGAAGGTCAAACAGACGAAACGGTGTCAGCGGAACGGCGCGGGCGATTGGGGTTCCTGATTATTCGAAAGAATCAAAGTATTCGATTCAAGATCGGCCGAAGTCATTTTCGGATCGGCGGAGCGTACCTCATCCCGTCAGGAAACCTCCGGTCTGTCCTGCAAGGCTGGAGGAGGGAGTACTCAGAGCTGCATGTAATAAGCGTTATCGGAGTAGCAGTGTGAGGATGGAGAGCTCAATACTCCCGGTACCTGTTTCCGTATGCCCCGCGCCCCCGAGTTTTCGAGGGGGACTACGCCCACCGTATAGGAATCCCGACCCGATTCCGCGCTACGTTCCCGCATCGGCATCGGTCGAGAGTTGTTCTCTTGGAGGCATCTCGTATTCAGGCATCGACTATTCTATGCGAGCCGAGTCTCTTGACAAAGCGGCGACCTAAGCAAAACACTGATGGCGCCGACACTCGGTCAGCATCAATCAAAGGAACATTTAGCGTAGACATAGTGGAAGAGCAGCAACACCTAGCCGAAGGGAGAGTAACAAAAACCACTGCTGTCGAACGATCGGTCGCTCGGTCTGTTGCTCACTCGCTCGGATAGTTGCCGTGTTCGAATGTCACTCTTGTGCTGTTGGTGTCCATCTGTTGGAAACAACCGTTTCGCCAGCCGAGTTGTCGTCGTCTCCTTCGGAAACCAAAGGTTTCGCATGCTCAAATGATTCGACGGCCGAGAGCGGAAGGAAAACCTTGCTTCTATTTGCGTTGGATACAGCGAAGCAAAACAAGCCCAGTCAAGGGCTCAGGAGCGGACTTCTTCAACGCACAATTCGTCAGATTCGAAACAACGACGACAGGGAGAAGACATTCAGTTTGACGAGTTCGGCGAGTTGCCAGATTAGAATCCATCGAAGGGGGAGTAGTTTTTTTTCTCCATTTGGAATCCATTTAGACTTGGAGGAGTGAGACATTCCCCAGTGACGAGCGTAGTCCCTGTTGCGGTGGAGGATAGGCAAGAGAGTTGAGCCGAGAGAAACCCATGAAGGAACACTCTGAGTGAGGGGAGAAGGTAGACCCCAGCATAGGACCCAGGACCCAGGTAGGCAAAAGGCTTGTAGTAGGTGGCGGTGAATGGGACGGTGGTGGTGGTAAGAATGATTCGCAGTTCATTAATTTCACTCAAAATGAAGGACATTTCTCGTCTACTTTTTCTGAGGCAAGGAGATTCGTCTGTCTCCTCAGTCTATGCGGCCAATGATGCCGCCGCTGTTCATACATGCATATCTCTATAGCGCCATTGTGTCCCACCGGAATTTCGTTCCTTCCATCTCGGCACTCAATCAATCACCCGCGGGATCGAGGTGGAAAATGAATTTCGACGGCGGTCCACGGTCGAACTCGCAGCCTTCCTCAAAAAGAAAAGCGGCGCATCTTTGAAGGAACAACACGAGCTGGTGCCCACGAATTCGGAACACAGCAACTATAGGCTCGAGTTTATTGCTCCTTCTCCCGTGCTTGGCGCACTGGGATCGCATTGCATCCTTCAGCTGGAGGTTTGCAGCTCCAACACCAGCAATGACACATCCGAGTTGTCTGCTGGAGATCTCATCGCGCGGTGGTGAAGATCGAGGCATTTTGATGGAAACATTAGAGGCGGTGTTGCGACCACCGCCACGCGTTGCTCGTCAACAGCCAACCACGACTGCCGACTGCAAGGAGCTGAGCACAGACAACGCAGATAAGAGCGGTTGACACGAGTTCTGTACTGTAGATTAAAGTCTCTCACTGTCGTCGTTTCGCTCTCGATGAGCCCGAGAGGAGCGGGCAGAACTAGCGAGTTAGACAGCGATGTCGACAACGACTACGATGAGAGGGAGCATGCATCGGTGGCGAACGCGCGCGTAGACACGTGAAAGTAAGCAGCGGGAGAAGGAGAGTTAGTTATCTTCATGCTTGCCTCGTTGGAGAAAACGACTTTTTGTTCCCAAAGTTTAGATGAATTATAGAGAGAGAGGAACGAGGGAAATTGTTGAGCGAAAACGACCTGGCACCTCCTACGCAAAGCTGATAGCGCAGTGGATAAACTATAACACAGCCCCCGGTTACGGAGAGCGTACCACGTTTCGCCACGGGCTTGGCGGCTTCCCCTCGAATAGAAATGGTTTAAGAATTGATTCGGTCCGGTTTGAGAATGCGGTACGATTCTCCGGTTCTACCGAGCTTCTCGAAGACCAACCCGGGAGCGCAAAGCCGAGAGCGGATTTTTGCCCTTATGATTGAGTTGAACTCGCTGCACCAGTTCGGTGGCCGGAAAGCTTTATGGAGTAACATTTTGATGAGTGTCAAAGATTAAAATATTAATACGGCAGCCGCTTATCGGTTACGTCGTTTGATGTCGTTACCAAAAAATCAGGATTAAAATTGTCTATGTACCTCATTTTTCAGTGTGGCAGCTCGAGTTCCCCGAAACTCCGATTGAGGAGCAGTGACTGATAAGACTAGCAATGAGATCCATATGAGAATCAATCAACGGCACCGTGGTCCCTCACACATGGTCAGCCAATCTGGGAAAGGATTGAGAGCGTGAATAGACGATCATCCAGGGCAGGAAGAGAGACTTGTACGACAAAGCAGCCAGGCTCCGCTGTCGGATCAACACCCCGCATTCGATCTTTCGAGGAGCTCCCATCTCGGAATCCCAGTTCGACTCTACCGAGGGGGAAAAAACCGTCTTCTATTCAAGGAACGATAAGTGTCGGGAAGCCTGCCCAAACTTGACCATTTGCCAAAATCGGCTATATTCCACCGTGTGGTAAAATTGACCATTAGTCAAGACGTCGCTCTCGAAAAGGCTTGTGGTTGGTAGCCGGGAATGGATAGGGGATTGGAACCCTCCACTCCCATGATGGGCGGAAACTGTCGACCAACGACCGGACCATAAATGTCCACTTCAGCGGAAAATTCATTCATTTTTCCTTTAATTGCGTTCTGCCCGCTCTGCACTCGCTAACGAGCTAAGCTTGTCGTAGGGACCGCATCGAGCGGGCCACCGCGGTATGCTCGGCTCGTTTTCTCGTCTCTTCCGTCGTCCGTATTCAAACATACTCTATGGGTCGGAAATAAGTGACTTAGTCCTCCAACAGTGTTCTCTGAAAGTACGATCGACGAGAAATCGTTGCGGAAAAGAAATTACCCCCGGGGTCGGCGACTTCGGCATGAATGCTTGAATTGTTCCCCCAGCCGGATTCTCCTCCCTTAGCCAGATGTCGGAAATCATTTTCGCTCGGCGTTCCCCTGGAACCAAGCATCCATTGAAATTACTTGGAGAGTAGAGCTTTCGGAGAAGAAGAACTTTGGGTTCCAGGCCGCATAGCTCGGAGCGCACGTGAAGTCTACTGGGGCTACAGGACAACGAACGCTATGGCTGATCGGGCAGAATTTTAAGCAAGACGAATGATTCGCGCCTCTCGGGTTGACTTGTGTTAATTTTTAACTTCATACATCACCCACTCTCCCTGCACCGCAGCAGCACCGTCTTGAATCTCCTTAAATTCGTCTCTTCGAAAGGATAGATTCCTTTTTCTTTATTCTCGCTCTAAGCCAGCGGAGCATGTGAGAAGGCAAATGGTCTAGTGGGCGGTCGGACGAATTCGCAAGCGGACGGGCGGGCAGGCGGCCGGAAAGTCAAGCCGGTCCTCTTCGAGGATTTGTTTGTTCATGTCTCCTGCGAAGCACTCAATCGAGATCCATTCATCTCGCCCCGCCGCCTCCCTCTATGGGGTGTTGTCTATTGGCGCGATCTCCTTTTGGCACAAATCCTCAAGAATCATGGAGAATTCATTCTACAGTAGATTCCACATGACACCACAGTAGGATTTCCGAAGTCGAGGAGGGCGCGCTACTTCGACTAAAGATGATTCAATCAAATTAATTGACGAGCGCAGCCCGCTCTCCGGAATTTACAGGACAAATGAATCGATAACAAGACCTATTGGGCGTCTGAACTCGAGCGAGCTGTATTTGGGTCGTCTGCTTGAGAGGTGCTGACAACGGCGGCGGCGGCGTCACCGCCTTCGAGGGACGGAGGAGGAACAACAGCTCGTAATCCGGATCTGCTCCCCCATGGATCCGATATCATCCCTGAGATTCTCTGTGTCAGCGCAGACATCAAAACTGTAAAAGAAGACGACGGTAACAACAATGATGATGGTGGGGGACAGCGGGCTCCAAGGCGAACGAATCGAGGAACTCCCACCTCTTAGCGCCTTCGTCAGACTCTCAGTCGAACTGACTTTGAGTGTGTGTTTCCGCGTCTCTGTATGTGTGTGTGTGTATGAGCAAGTAAGTGAGCGAGCGAGCTTAAAAACAAACAAAAAAGAACCAGCCAGTCGGGCAGCCGGCAGCAGCTCACTCAGAAAGCTAATTGGGAAAAGACAATCCGAGAGCATAGAACGAACCATCAAACGCAGACCGGCAGCCAACACGCCAGTCAGGAAGCAGAGACCACATTAACAACAGATCCAGCGACCACCATCGGTGCCGCTTGAGGCTTTGAAGCCACTCGAGGCAAAAAGTTCATACATGACCTCATGTATGGCTGCCATTCGGCCCGCCGGCCGGTCCGCCCGCCCGCCCGTCCGCCCGCTCGTCTGCCAGCAAGCCCGACTCGCACGTCACAGTGTTTTTTGCTCATTCCGCATTATCTGCACTTTGAGTGGTGAGAGAAGTTCGAGAGCGGCTCACCAGTGTAAATGTGACTGTCGGGTCGTCTTCTTCATGGAGCGCTTGAACTTCTTCGTGACTACTCGCAATGAAGGCACCGGGAACGGAGATCGTTTCGAGGTGATATGTCAAGCAGAAGAAGAAGAAGAAACAAACAAAAAATCATGTGAAAGAGCCCATCGCTACTATCAGGGCATTAACAAGGCTTTTAACAGCAATGACAAACCTGCTCGAGGCTTCCTTGCTCATTGTAAAATATTTTTTCTCGATCTCCGAGGAACAATATCACATTTTTTCCTCCCTGCCCTTCCGCGCAGCACTCCACCGGCCGGTTCCCTTCGGCGCTGCTCGTGCAAACACGGCTAAGGTGTCATCCGACGAAACTTATTCCTCTCTGGAGAGTCGCAGCCATCTTCTGAACAAGGGTGGTAGATGGTGTTCTTCCTCGATTGCATTTTTTCCTTGACTGATATGTCCTAAGTGGTCCGTGATTGGCATGATGTCATCGAGATGACTGAACTGATTACAAGAGACCTCCGCTCCGACGGTATCGCTCGGACCGAGTAATCGGAGTCGAAGGAATAGTCAGTGGCACGACGCAGTATATTCGTATTGATACTGTTTCAAAGTTCTCGTCGATACTATTCCGAAATTCGTATCAATAGCCCGTCATGGCCATCTCAGGACTCGAATGAGCCGACGAGTTTGAATCTTGATCATCCATCACTGATGCTTTTCCAGTAATCCTTGATTGAACTTCACCGTCTCCGGAGTGATGTCGGAGAACACCAAGGAATTCGCTCCGATCGATGGAGGTGAGTTCATTTTTGTTGTTGGCTGTTGCCTTCCTCATTTTGTTCATTCTTCTCCTGACAGCTCCCGAGTCACTAAGGAGTCGGCGCTCGCGAGCGGGCCGGCGGATGGACGTCCCGACAGATGAACGAACAGGCAGCAAGGCGAGCAGGAGAAAAAGAAAGAGGAGCAGGTCCATTAATCATAAGCTCCTTCCGCATCGACTCCTGCGCTCTACTCCTTTTTCTTCGTTCGAGGCCCATGACATTCGCTCGGCGGCATCCTCTGCTTGCAGCGACGAGCCTACAGACAGACAGTGTTACCGACCCCTCCGCCCCAGAGGTCTACCGGTTGCTCATCCGCCACAACCATGAAGGAACCCGAAAATCCGAAATCTTTTCCTCTAGTGCCGGACGTATTGTATGGATACTCTGAGCGAGAATGGCCTCCTCAAAAATTATAGCGCGAGAGTCTCCGTTCGGCTCTGTGGAGAGTGCTGGGACAAATGCTGAACACGTCTCGCTAGGGATGTGACTCTTTATCACTCCGTTGTGTCGTGCTCCGACACCGGCTGAAATAGATTGAGCCCAGGATTCGAGAGTCATCTTTCCGGGAAAGGGTCAAGTGACCATTATTCAGTGGTCATGTTTTCGGTGCGAGCAGAAAAAAAGTCTATGGGGCTCGGAGGCATTCTAGTGTTTATTGAGACCACAGGCGCGGAGGTGTCAGAAGTGCCCCGGGGAAGCGAGTCACTCGGCTGCCAACCGCCCTGACCGCCCGCTCGGCTAGTCGATCCGACGAGCCGGCGAACGGACCCCCCTCCCTACGTGGACTAACGGAACCGAAGTCTCATAAATCATGTTTGACAATTTTACATTCTCGATTCTCTTGTAGTGTGGCATCCGCAACCGCTGCTGGTGCCACCGCTTCTCGAGGGTGTAGGTTCCCTTCTTTTCAGCTGGCGGTGATTTATCTACTTTTTATCTACCTAGCCGGGAAAATGATTCGCAAAGGAAGCAAATATGTTGAACAACTCTCGTCTCGGCTGCTTGTATGCCGTTCCATTTCTCCTCTGGCTGTCCGTTTTCTATTCGGAAGAGCCCGAGGGTGATCAATGGGTTTTATTCTTTCGAGCTTGGAGTTTTTGCTCAAGTGATATGTCGACTTCCGACTGACTTCTCCCGAATTTCCATTCTTGCATCATCGCTGAACCTTAAAGGGACTTGAACGGAGACGGATTCCGAGTCAACAACTCAGCAGCCGACGCGACGCCGTTCGGAGATGCTCTCTTCGCCAAAGGTTACATCAGGAATTCATTCGCGATCCGCCGCGGACGAATAACAAGAGGCAATTAATGAAACCGAATTCCACGAATTCCCCAACAAATTGACTAGCCAACCGAAGTATGCCTCCTCGTCCATATCCTGGTCCCAGGCTCCCTTGATATCTCAACACAACACGACGGGAAGCCCGGTGCAATTTCATCTTGGGCTCGAGTCCCACTTGCATAGACGACTCGCATTCTTGGCTCAATGGACGACGGCCGGTGGTGTGGCCGTTCGAGTTCTGTCCGGGTATGTGGTAAAAGGCAGGCGCTCACGAAGACGTCTGCTTGCTCTCACTTGACGAATTTGTCGCAATGATATCGTTCGAGGAAGATTTCCTGTCCCTCAATGGACGCGTTCTGACGATTCATCAAGCGAGCCCTCCGATCGCTGATTGCCGAACACCAAAGCTGAAATTCACGTTACTTGCCTTACGATGTTCGAGTAGCTCGGGGGCGCGAACCCTCCCTATTCCTCTTGCTTCCCCGGTGCCCGACTGCGAGTTTGAACTTAATTTCCTCCCCGCGTGGTCATTGGCGGCAACGTCCTACCTAACCAGTTTTACCTTTTGGTAAACACTTTGTTAGCTTCCGTTCGTAGTTCGCCCACCCGCTAGCCCTTCTGTTTGCAGCTCTGCCGGCCTGCGACTGCTGATGCCGCTGGTTGCGCTAATCCCATAACGAGTAGCTGTTTTGACAGTCCCGCTAGCCCGTTGCGCGTCTTGACAGTTTAGTCTGTATGCTCGTCCGCTGCTTCGTTCGTCTTCAGTTCTTTTGTGTTTCTGATTGTCAGTCTCTCAGTCGCTTCGTCGATTTCTCTGACGATCTTCGAATAACACTGCCGCTCCCCGAGCTCGCCCTTGTTATGGAGTTTGCTTGTATGTATTAATTTTTGCTGCCGCTGGGCTGCACGGTGGATGTTATCAATGCTTCACAGCTCCGTTGCTTCGCGCTGATAACGACTCGGAGCGATCGCTTTACGATCGCCAAGTCCGTGGCACGGCGCACCTTTGGTTTTTGCGTATGATCACCGAGTCCACATCTAGCTCGCTCATTGTTCCTTCGCCATTCTAATATGTTGTGTTCCAGGCAAAACTTTGCTCAGCCGGCGCCGACGGTAGATTAGAGTGCGGAGACGTGACAGACCTATATACTGATGTAGGGCTCGCAACGGAGCTCCTTTTTGATCTTTTAATTTCATGCGGAGTATCCTCCATTCCAAACCCATACAGGGAAGGCGCGATATGTAATGGAATTAGTCGGCACGACCCTCGACTGCCCCGGAATCTTTTGAGAAGAAAAAGTTGAGAAGTGGTGTGCTCCGATCGCGTTGATGAGAGCAAGAGCTCTCGCAAGCGGGCTACGAGAGAGTCGGCAGACGGGGATTGGCCGCGGGCTGGTGAAGGAGCGGGTGAAGGAACGAATCCATGGGTGCAGAGCGGGCTACAGACCGTGCTAGGAGTATCCGATGTTCGAGGGCAAGGAATTAAAAGGAAATTACACCCAAATCAGCGGCAGGAAAAAAGAGAAGGAGGAACGTTGAATGGGAGACGAAATCGGATGAGACAAAAAAGCCGAAGCTAGCAAGCGGCGGGGCGAGCGAGCGACCGCAAGGGCTTTTTGGTGAGAGTTTTATTCAAATTCAAATTAAGCAAAAAATTAGAGCGCGAAAACTCGCAACGAACAACGAGTCAGTGGGTGCGACGGCGACTTGAGGAATCGAGCATACCGTGCTCGCGCAGCGAACTACACGCTTTGTCGTTGACTTCGCTCGCGTCCATCTGGAAGTCCGAAGACCATCGCGTAGTCCCCTCCATGCATGATTTCTGCGAATGAGAGCGACATTGATTCTCGGATTCGCGTTCGGACGCATCGAGGTGTTCCGGAGGGAATCTTTCAGCCTCCTTCAACGCGGATGGGTGAGATGCTTATTCCTCCGACGGATGCGTCCAGCCTGCATTCGGGGCTTGCGAGTCACGGTGCTCGCGAGGAAGAAGGCTTACGCAGCGTACCTGCTCAAAAAGAAGACTGTTGTTCCAATGCGTGATTTCCCTTTCCGTGTGAATGGTGTGCGCTGTGATTTATCTCCGTGTATGTATTATCATGGCGGAGACGATGATGGTACCAATGGACCCTCGACTGGGAAAGCCAGGCGTGAACTTTGCCCCATCAGCCAACAGCAATAAAACTCCCCTGTACTTCAGACGGCTACGCCAGGAGTGCTCGCAGGCGAATAGCCTCTGACGCATTACTTACATCCTTGTGGGACTATCAGTGAGTCGAGCTACCTCCTTCTGCTCGACAGAAACTACTGGAAATGCACATCTCCGTATGAGAATATAATGTGTAGCGGGAATACATGCATATATTATGTGATATGTAATAGACTTACTTATCGAGGCGTCTCTGGCTCGACCCAACTGACATCTGTGCCCAGCACTGGAGTCGTAGCCCGGAGATTCACCGGGAACCCAGAAAATTCGAGGGGGGTGGGGGTTCCTGAATACCCTATATCCGCAGTCGAAATTGCTCAGCCGAAACAAGGACGTCAAAGCAATTCATTGCATTCGGGAGGCTTCGAAGGTCGAAATCAATACGAGCAGCAACGCTTGCACCGGAGACGTGTCTCAGGCGCAGGGATCATTTGAATAGATTGAGCCGAGGGAAGATTCGGATGCGGCGAAGGGAGAATGAAGCAGCATAGGGCGCGAATCGGCGAGACTGCGGATCGCGCAAGTCCGCTCGATGAGAGGAAGACTTGCTCCGTTGTCTAATCCTAAAACCAAACCTCACCTCGTCGTCAGCCCTTATTCATTTGAGTTGTAAACGGGCATAGTTGAGTCACTCCGACGCCGCTGGCGGGCTGTGCTACTTCGGCAGAGGTACACATTTGTACATGCATGTGAATCCCTTTCGATCCTGACTAACACTGATGGGAAGAAGCTCCTTTTTCCGCGGAAAACACCTCATCTATACAAGCATGCAACCATCGGAATGAATTTCTCCTTTTGACCGAGCTTTGTAGGCCTTCCTCTCTCACCTATCCCCACTTTTCGGACTGTAATCTTATTCATAAAGTTCGAATAAGCCTCATTCCTCCATATCGTCTGTTCAGCTGTTTGAAGTTCGTTCTCGCTCGGAAAGAATTGATTTAATAAAAAAAACTCCGTACCCTTTTTCGTGTAGACTTTTCCTCTTTCCTTTCATCGGCTCGGCTCAAGTCGCCGACTCAGTCTCTCACTCAGGGAAAAAAATGGTTGAAACTTTTTGTTCCTGTCTTGCGAGAGGGACCGCTTCTTGAAAATCGTGTTTCAGCTGCCTCTTCCCTCCCTTCTTTCATAAGAGAATCATTTCCCTTACGAACGAGCAGTCGGTCACCAGGCATCTTCTTCGCCGTTTCCATCAGCTCCCATCCTCTTCTGCACTGTTTTTCCAGGCTCCGCACTGAACATCGCTGGCGGAGGGGTGATCGTGACTCGGACTGTCTCAATGCAAAGAAAGCGCCGAGGTGCGTTGGCCGCGATGAGTGGGAGAATATTCCGATCCTCAGAGAGAAATATGTTCTGAAAATTCGAGATTGTGAATCAAATCAAGTGCGAATAAAAAGCAGTCCGATGATCCCCTTAATCATGATCGACTAAATAATTTCCAGACTGCGCGGGAAGGGCAGGGAGACGTACCGAGATCGAACCGATCTGTGCAGTGTTTGTAATTGTTCTGCAGACTATGCAACAGAATCCGATTACCGAGTGAATGTTTTTACTCTCTGCCTTCCGTGAAAGCTCCCTCGCGCGCTTTCTCTTCGGAGTAGTACTTCAATCTTCGAACAGATCTTTAAGCTGCGCGGGAGGGCAGAGTTGAATGAGTGAAGAGCAGCGAAGATCTGCTTTGGCCGGCTGTACGAGATTAATTCGATTATAAAACAGACAGTCCAACCGACCGTCCGAGCGGCCGCGCACCCGGCCCTCGACCGACCGACCAAGAGTGCAAGACTCTTCTAAACCGGAGACGCACTCTGCCACTGGCCCTAGTGACGACCACCATCACCGCTACCACTCCGCTGCGGACGAGGGGATCCAACAAATGTGAAAATAAGTACTTTATTGTTTTTACTCTTCCCTCGTTTTATCATATTGAGTTACACAGGACGCAGAGAGGTGCCGCCGGGGCGGCCACGCTCGATCTCGAATACCAGTCACCCTTTTATGGATTCCGGGATCATCGAAGCGAGAGAGCTGAAACCAGAGGAGTTCGATCGGACATTTTCCCTCCGGCAAACTGCGATTCAAAAATCATTCGAATAATTCGTGTTGGAGCTCCATCAATACTCGACAGTATCCATATCTGGAAGCGGGGATTTCCATTCGCCGCTAGGCGCTAGACCACAGCACTGATTCTGATGTGGAGTCGCTCTCGCTCGGAGCAACCTCGTCGCCAGAAACGCAGCTTCCGAATGCTTTCCGAAGCGGTCGCCTTGGATGCAACGGTAGCAGTCGAAACCAGTGAAGCGGAGCAGAGAATCGGAACCGCCAGGACGGTGAAACCGCCGCCCCCGAACGCGGCAATGAATTAATATGTTGCCAGCGAAATCATATTTCTTAGCTTTGCTCATTAAACACAGAGCCGAGCAAGCGGGCGCTTGGAACCCGACTCTTATACCGCAGAAGCAACAACAACAGCAGTGGTCGGATCCTTAGCCTGCTGCACGGCTAGATGGCTGACTGACTGCATGCATGCATGTTGTCACTCGACTCGCTCTCTCGCTCGCAGATGCAGACACCCGATGCTCGAGCCGCGTAATTGCTAAGGCATGCAAATAACCCCACATGCTCGACGGAATATCATACCGACTCCCATTCCGCCGTTCATTTGCCCTCGTACTAACTCCTTTTCCCGTGCTATGGGAGTGAGTCCGGCCGGAAAGCGCTCGCTCAAGAATCTCTAGCTACTTTCGGGAGACGACATCCGAGCGAAGCGAATCATCTCAGAAAGAATCATAGGTATGTCAAAATTTTCCCCGTGCTCCTCGATGTCTATAATGCAGTTTTCGATTCGCTCATCGGTCGTACGAAACCGAGACTCGCCGACATACTCAGTGTCGCTGATGGCGATGGCGTGATGGAGGTATCGTATTGCTCAGAGACTACGTAGAAGAGCAGAAACCGAGAGAAGAGGGAACTTCCAGTCAGACGCATCTGCGAGCCGCAGCAATTAAAACCCCAGGCGCAACATGACACCCTCAACGAGTTGTCGCTGTCCGGGCACCGTCTCTTCTTTTTGCCACTTAGACACACACTGCAATCAGACACTACTGCAATGCAATTTATTACTCCAGTGTTCACTTCATCCTTCCTTCGTCTCGTCTCGCAGCGTCTCTTGTTGTTTTCCTTTTACGAGAGTGAGCTCTCCATTCATATAAAGCACAAATAAAGCTCCCATGTCCCGCTAAAACTCTTCGCAGAACGAGGGCGCATTCGATCACGGCCATGCTGATAACGTTGAGAGCCGACTCCACGACAGGAGTACAAATACGAAGACGATTCTGAATCGGCAGCTCGCGGAATTCACTCATTTCTCCCCCAGACGAAAGGGTGCCGCATATATTCGGGAGAGAATGGTGTTCGCTGATCCCGATTGCTGTTTGCCTAGTTGACCAAATGCACGAAACTCGGCTGAATTGCAGCCCGTCGACCGTCTGTCGGCCAGCAAAACTCTGCCCTCCCCCTCCCGCGAAGGGAATCGAGGAAAGGTATTGATGGAAGATAGCTTCGCTGGCAGGCTGGCCCCATGTACGCCGTTCACCGCTTCGGGGATCCATATTTATGACAATGGACACAGTTCGGTATTTATATTCATTTAGAGAAGCTGTGCGGGTGGCTGCTAAGCCTACGCGGACAGGTCCTTTCCTCCGTCTCCGTGACCCAAATATGGATTAGCACAGGGCGAATATCTTGAGCTTTGGATCAGATTGGGTGGTGTTACCAGCAGCCTTTCCTCTCGGGGCTCCCTAATATGCTAAAGTCGTATACCGCAAGCTCCGCTCTGTATTGTCGTTTCCGGCGGCTCCACCGCGCCGCAGCTGTGGGTAAGCGATCACCGCAGTTTCTTGTTAGCCTTAATTGATGAATCCATACCCGAAATACGGAAATCTCCGCAATTCTGTCCGCTCGAACCCCATTTTCGGATGGAAGTTCGGGCGGTGAACACGTTCATGAGGACAATGTGCGATGCCCTTGATATCGAGAAACGACGCTCCTTCGACTTCTGAGTACATTTGCGGAACACCCACTTAGTTCGTTGTTAGCGAGCTCGGTCAGCGCTGCCAGTCCGATGACCATCTCTGGAGACACCAAAGTAGCTCGATAACGGAGTGCTCCAATGACATCAGGTAAGCTCTTCTTCCCTCCCGACCATAAACGTCTACGACCGCACGACGCGTGCCCTCGGAGGGCCCAGATCGACCGAGTGTCGAGAGAGCGATGGCATGATGCTCTATATAGTATTTGTAATAAGGAGGTATATTATTTCGAATGCCTGCTTAGAATTTATTCTTATTTACGATTATCTCCCCCCGTGTCCTCTCCTGCGCCACGATCCACCATTACCTCTCCGTGCCGCCGCCGGAGCTCTGCAGTGATTTTCGCTCTCAGGGTATGTCCAATGGGGTCTTTGCCGAAGAAGCTTCGCCCGTATGTAGAAACACGAGTCTCTACGCTAGAGGAGTTCCGCGATATCGAGATGTACCATGCTGCTCTCTCCGGAGGCTCGACGTCTAGCTCTGCAACGTAGTCCGAAGCGTTCCCACACTGAAGTACGGGCACAGTTATCCAGCGCTCCGAGCAGAGCTGTGTTGTAGTGCTTGCCGCTAATACCTTTTGGCTGGTACCCGAGAAAGAAACGAGCACTGTGTATCTCCATAGTAAATATACGGAAATTGCTTTCTATAAAAGAAACACGATGAAGCCTTTCTCCCACTCGCTCAGTTGGCTACTTTCCTCGCAGGCTGACTGGTTGGATGGGAGACGTGTTGGTTCCTTATGAGTGTGTGAGGATGGGTGGCCGACCGGGCGGCTGCCTTGGCTGCCTTTCTTCTCGTGTGTCTCTGTATTTGTTGTATATAATCTACAAACACGATAAGACTACCGTTGCGAGCAGCAATAAACGCAACCTATCGTTTGTGTCTATAAAAGTGCCCTTAGAACCGGTGAGAGTGCGGAAAAGTCATTTCTTGAAGGAACATATTAAAAACAGAATACATCAACGACTTTTCTTCCGTCGTCGTTGTCGTCGACTGCAGCAACGTCCAGTTATCGGTGTCAGTGTCGAGGACTTGCTGACACTTACCAATGAAATGTAGCCGGCACGGTTTCCATCCTGAATTTAGAAGGGAAAAGCTCCGCTTAGGGGCCTATAACGTTTTCGTTAATATAAAGGCTCTCTCGGAGTATCCGTCGATTCTCGCATCGGTGTTTGGGGTCGCTATAAAAACCCAAAGTGAAGGCTTCGAAGTCCAACTGTTGATAAGCCGTTATCAGTGTGATTGTGGGAGGAGGGTGAGCGTGGAGAGACGATACAGGAATCGAACGAGCGGTCGCCCAGCCGACGATTCTGATGTAGAAAGGACGAAGACTAAAGAGTAATGAACGAACGCATGTCAGATGGCTCGCTGCATTGGGCTTTTGCATCAGGTTGGCGTCTCAACCGCTCGAGGAGAAGGGTGCACGCTCGTCGCCGCTTTAGCCCGCGCGACGACTGCCTAAGGTGGGCATAAGGCAGTGGCTATAGCGACGACAAGGCTTAATTGGCTTTTGATTTTTATCTCGGAGACTTTGGCAAGCTGCCACACTAGGATACTAATGAATCCTTCATTCGGTCGGTCGGGCGTTCGCTCGCTCATTCATCAATCTATTCTTCAACGCCACCCTCCAGAGCTACGTGGGTCGTCCTGTCGTGAACTGGACGCGACGACGACAATCGCGAACGGCCCAAGAACCTACAGGTTTAGTCGTTCCGTCGTTCGTGGACATCCTCATCCGCGCTTCCGAGGATCACATCCCCGACTGTTTTACGTATCATAATTATGAGCGGTTCACTCAGGGACGCTCCAGTGGAGATGGGGGCGGCAGAGCTGAAGTGGAAGAAATGAGAATGGGGACATTGCACGAGGTAGAGAGACCGGGGAAACTGACAGATTTTGACAACCCTTTTCGAATTGTCGTTCGTTCTCGAGCTTGCCATCCATTCAGAATCCATTAATTCCATTCGCGCCCTCTTCGAACGAGATAGATGGTTCTTTAATCGCATTTTACCCCCCTCACTGTCTTACCCGCCCGCCTCCCAGCGAGCGAACTTGCTTGCCATTTACCCCGAGCGCCCGTTCGCCCTTGTCCGACGCCGCGCCGTTGCCGCTAGTCTCTTCCATGGCTGCAGACTCGTTCAGAAGAATAGGTTCCGCTAGTGTTCAGGAGATTGACCAGGATGCATCTATTGCCGAGGCATCCTAGCTTCTGGAGGGTCTGCGATATCGCTCGTGTCCAGGAAACTCCTTGCCGTGCGAGTACCGGCCGCCAGTCGAAGGAATAACATGGTGCTAATCCTCGGTGTGAACGTCAACGCCACGGCTTCGAGCCTGAGCCACTCGGGACGAACTTTTCGCGCGGTTACCTCATGTTCCGAACCGGGAAGTCATTGACCTTCGAACTTGCGGAAACTGGGAACGGCCGTGTGATCTCGCCCCCGGAAACTGATTTTAATTTCTGTGTGGTCATCTCTTGTTTTCCTCCGAAGCTGTCGTTTGTTGCCACTGATGCTGCGCCCTCCGGCGACCGCGACGACTGACGGCACCGTTTCGGCGGTTGCTGACTGCGTGGGCTTCATCAATCAAGTTCAGGCCACAGGAGATTCATTGCTAGCGACAGCAATCGAAAGAGCATTAGCATCGACAGTCGGCTAGTGTCACCGATGCCCACGACTGATCAGAGGAGTCAGAAGCCTTCGCGCGCGCCGTCCCTATTCCCTTTATTTGATTTGCGCGAAGATCAGCTGCTTCCCCGTCACTCTCGAGATGGTTTCCTACAGGCGCTCGCCCGCCGGCCCTTCCGACCGCCGCCCGCTTGTCTGCTCGTTCAGCTGACCCACCCGTCCGCTAACGTTCTTTATCCCATATCGATATTTTTGAGCAAACTCATTATTTGATGAACTCCTTGTTAAAGGGTACAGGAGAGGGGGCCCAGCAAACGAGATCATTACGCTCCAGCGGCGGCTCCGAACTCGGACCGAGGCAAAGTTTCATTCGTTGCGTTCCGCGACTCACAGATCTCTGGACTCGGCGATCACCAGCCGGGACAGTTGAAGAAAGATGCTGAACTCAGATCTCCCGACTGGGCGAAAGTTCATTTTTTCGTCAGACAACAGATATCCGGCTCCACCTTAAATATTTCCGTCTGGGCGAGCGCTTATGGATTCCGTCCGGTTCGACGGGGGGCGTGGATACGGGAACACGGGACTGGCAAGGGACCGGGGCTGCCCGAAAGGTAAGCGCGACCAAGTTTCAACTGGGTTCAGAACGAGTAAGCGGACAAGGAATCCAATTACGATGTAAAGCCAGTCCACAATGCTCACCGGGCGTCGAAAAGAAAACGAGCGCTGGACTCTGCAGGCATGGAAGGACATCAACGACTGAGCTTGTTAGCAAAGTGAACCAATCAGGCGAGCCAGTCTCCACTGCGGAAGGCTGAACACACCTTTCGGAGCGTAAGGGGCGAGAGCAGCAACAATCGTTCTCTGAGAATCCTTTCGAGAGTCTGACCCGCTCGTGATATTCAGCAGCTTGGTAATGGTATTTTCGTCGTTCGCGAGGAACTCGTCGAGCAGGTCTCCGGAATCCCGACTTTTCCTCCAGGCAGAGGAAGGTCACAGCATCTGTAGACACCTGCACGGCTATCGGTGTGAATCGCATCGCTTTCCGCGCGGGTGGCAAATTGAATAGAAACCCAGCAGAGGGGTGAACAAGAACGAGGCAGCATCGGCGGACACAAACCCGATTTGTGTTGGCCGATAGATGTTGTTTATGAAAAAGAGAAACAAAACCCCCACGGTCCCCCCCCCCGCAGCCCTCAAGCTCCTTTGCTCGCTGTCTTCGGATCGGTATCTCGGGACAACATCGACGGATATGGAGCAACAACCGAGAACAGTGTTCTCGCCGCGCGTGATGCAAATTTCAAACTCACTTTGAGTTTATTTTGTCGACGGCCGCTGGTCGAATCTGACTGAAGCTCTTCCTGAGTGGCAAAGACTGTCCGCCCGCCCGCCCGCTTGGCCCGGGGTTAGCACTCCGATGTTTGTGTGTGCCGCGCGTTTGTATGTGCCCGTGTGCAGAGAGAGCGAGAGAGAGAGTTTGAGACTACGCAGAGGGAATTTACACTCATCGTTGTCGTGGTCCGCTGCCACGAGGGGTCAAACGATGGCTGGCCGCGCGCTCGCGTGCTTGTCCGTTCTGACAGCGAGCCGTGAAGGAGGGAAGAACGAGAAAAAAAAGCTATCTGAATTGGAGAAAAGTTGAGTAAGCAAGCATGCGGACACATTGAAAAAACAGAGAGCGAACGCGGGTAGAACGGGGAGAAACGGATCGTTCGACTCCCGCTCCCAGTGGGTGTAAATAATTCAAGCTAGATAATTTGCTTAGTTTTGTGCAGAAAAGGAATCCAAGCTCCTAATACTTGATTTACACTCGACAACAGCGATTCCCTCGATTCGAATTCCCAGGTATGCCTGAGCTCGGCTCTCTATCGTCAACTCGCTCCTATTCGCCGAGGAAATGGATCGCCTGGACGTTCCACTGGAAACGGAAAGTGCATTTCTGATCCTCGGTCGAATCGCAGACCTTCATTCCGATGGGACGGGGCAGAGATCCTCCCTCTCACCGGATCCTTCGTTTCTGAATGATCCTCCTATGCTCCCATGAAACCTGTATTTCACGGGTTTTCCCGGGACGGCAGGATACCCATAGGCTTTGCGGGTCGAACCGATCGCTGACCTAATGATTCGATGCGTTTGTGAGCATGTGAGGGACTTTGTTTGTATTTGCTTGTGTGCTCGATCGCGTGTGAACGAGACGGTCGGTATAGCAAACTAGCATCGCACTTTGCAAACCAGCTGAACCAAGCGGTCATCGTCTGAGCGGTATCAGCAGCGATGCTATTCACTTCCGATGCGGTTTCGGCGAGAGACCGGCTGCCTCTGACGGAACCGATTGACTTTTCTCGATGACCTCAGTTCATTATAGCGAGTGTATCAACTCTTGTTGCTCAATCCATCGACGAGCTCACTCGTTCGAACTTTGCGCACGCCAAGATATCGTAACCGAACCAACTCGGTCATCAGCGAGCGTGCATGCATGTCTTTCACTCGTGCTTACTCTCTGCTATCGTCGATTCGATTGTTGGCATTAGCGGAAAATGTCGCCCCGGAAGATCCGGTCTCTCGCCTCGAGCTACCATAGCTCGTATGTATATTCTTGACTCCACGAAAATACTCGGATCCTTCGACTCGAAACGGTACCGTCTCGAGCTTGATCGGGGTTGAAACTCGAGGTAGTTGACGGATCTTCTTTGGTGTTTCGAGATCTAATTTTCGTCGGAGCAAATTATTCACGGAGCTAGTTCAGCTCGCTCGTAAGCTTGACAAACATGGCGGATATCCCACGATGAGTTGGCTCGTCCTTTTTCTTCTCTGAGCCCTGCGTGTTGGAGACACTTGTCATTAATGAAATTGGTTTCACGCAAAGTGACTCCTCACGCTATGACAGAGAACAAATTACTTCGATGAGGAATAATCATTCGCTGTCTCTATCTACGGTACCGCCGAAAGAGTTGACGAGCAGACTCTGCTCTCGTGTCAGGACATCAGCGATCGACGACGAGGGGAGGAGGACGAGTTTTTTTCGTACGAGAGGATTTTCACTGCAATCCCATTCCAAAACGAGAGCCGCGTTGCGTCACAAAAAGCTCAACACTCCGTTTGTATAACTGCCGCCCCTAATTAGTTGCAGCTAAAATAGACCGAATTGCTTGGCAAAGACGACGACAACGAGTACAATTCTACGGCGGTCTTGTTTTTGGGAGCCAATCCGAGTCCGAGTGCTTCTGACTGTTTGCCGACTTGGGTGATCAGCGAGCTCTGACGATAATGTCCCGGAAATAGCACGGATGATTCTCAACGCGAGAGCGTCAACAGCCAACGAATGCTATCCATCCGGTCATCACATGAAAGTTTTCTTCGGACAAAGTATTTTCAAATCGAATCGATATGCGGGACACTTGTCGCCGAGGCAGCTCCATTCAGCCGGGATTGTTCAGTTGAAGTTGGAACAGTTGTCAGTATGTACCTACTCTCAAGGAGGAGCGCAGATTCAAAGCGAAAAGAGAGCGAGCCGGAGCTACGAGTTCGTTTGCATCGAGATATCCAGCTTCTCGAAGAATGTGCCTTTCTCTATATATGAAAGCTTGTCCACCAGAAGGCTCAACCTCTGTGTCTTCTCCGAATGATCGACAAGCGTTGAGATAACATCTATTGTAACTTTTCTCTAAATACTTCTGTCGCAGTTTGACTATTGTGGAGAGGTGCCGCGATTTCGAGCTTTGAAATCGCACGGTTCGCGATTTTTCAGATCTTGCGTCCCTCCCTATTCATCATCCCGTCTGCGAACATTCATTGATGGGTAGGGAAAGACGTATTCGTTCAGGCGCAGGAGCTTTCGGAGAAAATCCAAAGTTCTGGCGCGCATTGCAGATGTGTACGCCGGGAGAGAAGTCGCTCTATCCCAAAAAAAACTCCGGGTTGAGAACTCAGATGCAATGGGAACGGAGGTTCTAGGGTCAGATCAGATCAATCAAAACAGATTCAACCAACTCTGCATGCAATGGTGGCCATTGAGAAAGTGAAGAGGTCTCTCTCCTTGGAAGGATGTCAGTCAGTGAGTGGGTCTTTGTGGAGCAAAAGACGGCCTCCGTTTCGAGATGATGGAACACCGACCGCTTGCTTGCTGCTACCGCTGCATCGGCAGTCAGTCGTCAGCGAGGAAGGCAGCCCTGCAGCAGGCGACGACACAACAAGACGAAAACTTTTTTTTTCACTTCCTCCGAGCTTCTCTCAAATTCGAAACCGAGAGGGAGCCCAGAGTGTTGCGACTGGCTGAGTCTTGCGATGTCTGGGCTCTCGGGAGGAGTTCCACGAAGACCCAGATGAATAATCCCTGGGTACGGGAGATTAATTATCATCTGTGTATTCCTTGTGTCTGGTTGAGAGAGCCTTTCCGGAGCTTCCGACAGATCGAACTGCCGGAGTGAGCCCGATCAGAAAGTCCTCATGTCTCGAGGTTCTTTTCGCATGGAACAGCCACCATCAAAATTGCATCAATGCCCAAATTTCAAGCAGAAATCTTCCTACGGACGAACTCGCGGACCTTCTGTCATCAGCGGATGTCCCGGAAGGTTTCAGAATTCTCAACGCTTGTCAATCATCAATCGCAGAATCATGACGACGGCGTCTTTGTGCTGCGCATCTCATCCCTGCGTCTCTCTCTCTACGACTTCAAAAAAAAATGGAACGAATTTCGAGGCGGCATCTAGCAGCCTAGTTCGACTGATCTGAGTTTGTTTCTCGTTGCTCGTTTTGCGAACGGTCGCTCGGCGACGAGCCGAGATTCCGGACACATCAGATTTGGCACCCAAAAATAACGTTTCGAATTTGTTTAATGAAATCTGGATATGACCGACTTTCGTCCAGCAATGTCGCCGCTCCGCAAATATTTCGTGCGAACCGAGGACTCGGAGCGCAAAACGCGGTTTGATTCCTACAGTACCATCCTGAAATGAAGCAGCGTATGCATATCGTCGGCGATGTTCCCAAGTTCCCTGGAATCCCTCTCTGACAACGGGACTTCATTCGCTATGCCGAGTAGAAACTCGCCAATAGATGTGGCAGTTCAGATAATAAAACCTTTGGATATCAAACAGGAAGCACGGGAACGATGTCAAAGCCCAGCCTGCGGAATCGGAGCATGCAAGCTAGCGCGATCTCGGGTCGGAGGATGAGGGTTTGTGCGCGACGAACCTTCGCATGCCATTGGGCATGACAAATACGTTGAGTGCAATGTTTTTGCAGAGCGTCAAGGCATTCAGAGAGTGGGGGTGTCGCTCGCAGGCCCTCCTTTGAGTTGCGAGTAACTCGAACGGCTCGTTTGCTCAGTGTGTTACTAATGGCTCCAAGGAGCAAATTCAGTGAGGCGTGAATTTTTAATAATTGCAACATTTATAACTCGACAACAGACTGCGACTCGAGCGGACCGGGACGAAGTTCAGGCCGGCTCATCGGTTGTCTTAGCGATACGGGGTACATATTTCCCCGTGCGTGGTAGGTATGTTTTGAGGGGGCCCGAGAGCATTTTCTAGCGACCCGGAAACAAATGAAGTCGAGCGGAAAATTGCTCGAAACGTCTGGAATATTCCTCATGCGGGGGAATTCAACGCGGCAAGACGTCGTGAAAGTGGAGTATGGTACAGTTCGAGTCGTCTGACGCGGGAATCCGCTTCAGGAATGCGCCTTTTGTCGTTGGGGTAAGAGAACGCAAACTTCTGCTGGTGGGTCTCGGCCCTATATATCAGATATCGCAAATTTACAACCACTCGAAATGGAGGAGTCGATCTGTCGAGCAGTCTGCGCGGCTGTCTAAGTATTTCGCCCCTTTGCCCGCTAGCCAGAAAAAAGAATTGCAGTCCATACACGAGCGGCGGCGGCGGCAGCAGCAGCAGCAGCCGCCGTGGAGGGGATGGTCGAAAGATCGGTATGCTGCAGGCGAGCTGCGCATACCGTGATGTGATCATGTCGCTGCGTGATGTGACAGCTTGTGGTTATTTACGAGGAGTCAATTTTATGCAACGCTGGCATGCGGCATTTATTGCGGTACAGCAAAGCGCAAAACTCCGCTCCGTTCCTCTCGTCGTTTCCGTCCTCCTTCTCAATTTGCGAGCGCGCCTGTCCGAGCTCGCTCCACTCGAGTTTGCTCTTCTCTGGCGCCGCCGCAACTGTTGTCGCCGAGCGAGCAGTGCGCTCGCTCGCTGGCTCAGGTAAACTCGCTCGAGGAATCTGGCTTCCGCGAATTCGGACTAGAGGCATATCATCATAATGATGGGGCGTGAGCTCTATAAACTGTTTCAGAGGACTACGGTTACTTCTGGGAAATCAACGCGGCGGAGCAGTCGCTCGAAAATTCACACAAGATTTGCTCTCGACCGAAGAATGTGCCGAGGCACGCCTTGCATTATCACCGCGGCTGTGTTCTATAAGCTGCAAAAACAGTGAAGTTTGTCGTCAGGGGATCGCCTCGTGCTTGGAAAAAGAAAAACTCGAGAATCGCCGGCCGTAATTCCCCCGGCTGGACGTCGATACGTCAGTCAGGGGGACCGGAGGGAATGCACAGAGCGCGCATTCGTCCTCCCGTCTAATATTCACGCTTCCTGCCCGGACTTTTCGATCGGGGTGCGGACGCCGCGGATCTTCCGACTCGAATCAGTGGTAGGCGGTCTAATTTAAGACTTCCGATCGGTAAACCGTATGATATCAGTAGCCTCCGCATTAGCCGCGAAGGCGGGAACTAATAAATATAAATCCAGTGTCGAGCTTGGATATGAGGAAAGAAACGAAAAAGAGCGGGCGATTGAGGAAAACGTCGCTTGCTGGATATGACCAGCCAATCGGCAGCGGTGTCGAAGGCAACTCCATAGGAATAGACGCAGCGGGAGCACAATTGTGCTAAAAGCTTGGCCGCACTGCTGTGAGCTACCGGCGCGACTACCCAGTTTCCTGCCCCTCATAGACATGGAAATACGCTCAGTCCACGCGCGAGGATGTGAGCGTTCGTGCGCGCGCGCGTGTTTCCCGGCGCGGTGGTGGTAGTGTGCAAAGTGACTTCGCGAATCAGCTGTGAGGAATGTTCCGTTAAATCTGGTGAGAGAGCCGGAGGAAGTTTACGCCCGATGAACTTCAGTTGCCCGCTGGCTCGATCTCACGACGAGTGATCGCAGAAACGTGCGACAAATCCGATATTGTCCCGCATCGCTGTGTTCTCCGTTTCCATTGCGTGAAATGTCAGAGGAGCCTCCCGCGGATGGGGAATCTAGGAGTTCATGACTTCAAGTTCGAAAACAGAAGTCGTTGCCCATTGAGAACTTATGCGTACACGACGACTATTATGATGATTGTCGGCCCGCATGATTCACGACGAGTGTACGGAGAGCTGAGCGACAATAGTAATAATAACGACGACGGTACCATTCGATCGTGGGACTGGTGCCATTAGCCTGAGGATCGTGACGTTAGGATTCCTTCTCTCCTCGTGTGAGCGCCGATTCTAAATGGCCGCATTTCGTCATAATAACCCTTAACAGACCAATCACAGCGGTTCGAAAAGACCGACATCGAGTATGGGTTTGCAGCAGTCACTTCGTTCCTAGTGGAAAAGTTTACGATCGATGTCTAGCGTTTTGCTCTCTCAGTCGGTTGTTCGCTCGGTGTCGCTCCCATCGCTGCGGCGGCGGCAGCCACAGCAGCTTCAAATATGGGTGCTCACGGTACTCCATCATAGCTTATCGAGACCGGGTGAGCAGGAACGGTAAAAATTACACAACAAAGAAAAGATCGACCGACCTACGGAGAGGTAGACAGAGAGACCTACCTAGCGACCGACCGACTGAGCAACCGATCGGCAGGCGAGCAAGCAGATAGACAGCCCCGCGGACTTACAGAAAGATCGACGCACAGACAGGCGGACGGACGGACAGACAGACGATGAACCGATCCAAGAGCCGTTGATCTGCATAGATAGGCTCATGATCCAGTGGGTTGGGGTGGTACCGCCAGGATGCGGTGGATTCTTTTAGCCGCAGGCGAGCGATAGGCCGAAAGTTCTATCAAAGTCTCGCTCTGTTTTGACATTTGGACGGACCACAAGCCACCGCCAGCGGTCATCGATAGGGAAAAGATGTCGATCTGAATTCTCTGTCTTCAATGGCCGTCGGGTGTGGGTGGCGAGCTCTCCGCGCGTGAGAAAAAAAATTGGCTGCGTCCCACTTGTGTTTTTTCGGAGAAAAAAACGCAAGAGCGAAGCAGCGCCGGCATGGCCGGCTATCGGACGGTTTTCCGTCGAGCTCGCGTTGAGAACGGTCCTCGATACGATACAACGAGAGAGCGCGAGTGCAGGTTGGATCCAATTTGGGGTGAAGTGTAAACGAGGAGCGCGGTGAGGACGCTAAGAGCAACAGCAGCTCACCCCATAACCCCCGCATTCACTCACTCAGGTACTCACCCATCACTCATTGAAGTACCACACCTGTGAGTCGGGGTTTCGAGGTCAAATTTGTTCGCTGGGTGAGTCCTTGACTTGCTCCTCCATTTTCAACAACAGCTATGATGGCAGTGGCTATGATTCTCGACAGCAGTTCTCCACTTTTTTTGCTTGACTGCTTGAATGACTGGAGGTCCGCCCGGTCTCGATTTTCAGTCAGACAGGTCTCCAGATCGATCAATTGCTGCTGCCGATTTGAATCGCCTTCCATTCAATGAGACGATTGGGACGAAAATCTACCTGGCCGCCCCAACGAACGCAACTCACGTTTCTTACTATGGTCGCGATTCGAGGCTTCATTCATGAACCGGTCCGAGACTGTGAGGATTGATATCCTCCAGTGCGGAAACCACACGGAACCTTACGGACCTGACACTTACGCGGGTTGCCGGATTGGACGAATATGGGAACAAGGGCAGCCTGTGTGCATTCGGAACATTCAACAGCACATATTGAGAGTGGTCAATAGCGATGTATCGGATGAATGGAAGGAAAGACAAAAGGTCACTCCAAAGAATGATCATGAACGCCATTACAACGTGAAGAGAGTTGACTGACTGGCTGACTGGCCGGCTGGCTGGCCGGCCAGCGAGTCCGAAAATAAAGAAGAAACAGAAGAAGAAACGCCCCTCGATTAAAAAAAAGAAGCGACGAGCAAATGGACTGACTAGGCGGCAAACAATTGCTATTCGATTCTCATTCCTCTCTTCTCCGTAAGAATCTTGTTCGTCGCTCATTTGTTCCGTGTTGTGTTCGTGGATAGACCACTGCGGAGCAACACATTCACCTGGATCGAACTCAGCGATCCAAAATTCCAGTACATATCCACGAGCCCGAGTTGAACGGATCGAGGGAAATGCAACGGAGCTCTCCCCGGAAGGAGCACGGGACGTCATCGAACGCTTCCTTCCCCTCGAATCATCACGTAATGCGTATCATGAGAGAAATTCGCTGTTGGTTAGCTCCCCGTTTCCATTTGCTCCGGATAACGTTTTGCGCGCGACTGTTCGGTGTCAATCAAGGACCGACCGTCCCAGGCGCTCTTCTGAGAGGTAGGTCTCGAATGGAGACGTAAAGTATCAGAACACCTGGCGAGAGAAGATGTGCAAGCCATGCAAGGAAAGCAAGCTTACCCTCCGTTACCCTCTCTGCGTTTCTCCCGGTTCTCTTTCTCTCTCTTTCTGATGGCCCGGCTCGCACAGTGCCGGTTTTACTTCCTCCCCACCAGGGCCTATCTGACGTCACAGTGAGGGCTCTGTATGCCAGCGAGCGAGCGTGCGTGCGTGCGTGTGAGTGAGCCCTCCCTTTGGCACCGCCCAGCGCTCCTCCGTCCGTCTGTCCACCAGCCAGCCAGCGAACGAGTGATTCAGCCCGGCAAGCGAGCAGCCAGCCAGGCAGGCCGGCAAGCCAGCGCGCCAGCCATCCAGTTAGCCCTCCACTCAGCCACCCAACTAGCCAGGCAGCCAGCCCGCTAGCCGACCAAACCAAAATGTCTGCCACCAGTACCGAACCAGACGACGACCAGCACCACTACCGTCATCAGCACTTCGGTTTAAGCAACTTCTGAGCGTTTGGAGCGGTTTGTGGAGACGTAACGCACCGAGAAATCTGTTCATTCGGCGCTTGATTCGCGGCGGATCGGTTCGCGGGGTCTCACGGTTAGGGACGGTCTGCTGGTGCGCGGACGAGTGCAAACATACGTCTCCGGGTTTACAACAGACGGTGCCTGACAGACACACAGACGGTGGAGTGACACAGTGAAGGCCCTCTCTCTCTCTCTTTCTCTCCGACAGTCTCCGTGTTCCGAACGAGAGAGCAAAAAGGAGAGAGAGAGAGCAATCCGCGCAGGAGAGCCGGATCGAGGCGATCGCTCGAAACCCCCAGCTGATTTTCCGCAGTGCGATCCGTCCCGATATAGTTCATTCGCCCCCATGTGGTCCCTGGTTTCCGTTTGTCCTGCAACAACGACAGTGAAGGCGGTGGCGGCGGCAGCAAGTAAGTGGAGTGACGAGGACAGTGAAGTAATTCATGGGTGAATCGGTGCGGGGATTCAGCCCTAGTTCGACGGGACTGCGCGGAGCAACGTCAACGAACCTGTGCAACGTATAGGCAGGCACATACGTGGGAGAGAAACGGATTTTTTCGCGCCCGATACGATGGACGATTCAGCCTCGAATTCACCGCCGCCCACGATGCTGCCCAGCGTGTACCGAGACCATCCCATACGGAGGTCGGTTTCACCGGAAGGATCGTCGAAAGGCCGTTCCACTCCGAATAGCCCTGTGTCTTCCTCTTCGGCCGTGATACCGTTGGGGAGTCACCTTCCTCTGAATCACCACCATCTGCAGAATCACAGTAATAACAGCAGTGCGAACGCGTCGAACGCGCGACATTATCTCGGAGTACCGGCTTTCATGCTGAACGGTCAACTGGCGGGCAGATACAATTCGATGTTGGCGGCTCAGCAATCGAGGTTCTCCGACCAGACGTCGAGTGCAACGACGGCTCGCGCAAGCTCGCCGGCGGGGATCGCCGCGGACGCGTCGGCGGCCGATTGCCGACTCATTGATTACCGCGGTGCGAAAGTGGCGGCGTTTTGTATCAACGGCGAGTATTTGCTCTGCCTCCCGCAGGCTTTCGATCTCTTCCTCAAGCATCTAGTCGGCGGCTTACACACAGTCTACACCAAGCTGAAGAGACTGGACATCACGCCGATCGTGTGCAACGTCGAACAGGTCCGGGTTCTTCGAGGATTGGGTGCCATTCAGCCGGGCGTTAATCGATGCAAACTCCTCTCATGCAAAGACTTCGACGCACTATACAAAGACTGTACCACCGCAAGGTAAGTTTCATGCGTCTCGATTATTCTCGGGAACTTGTTCCCAAGGTCTTGTCCTAGCGATAGCCCAACCCTTCGTTGCTTCGATAGCACACCGCCCCTTGTCAGAGCGTGTGTGATCTGAGCGATGATCGCTCTGAATTCGGCACCATTCAGATAAAATGGCCGAAAACGGTTCTGTCAGTCATTCAGTGAGTTGGACCGGCGACGAATGGAGTGGCCAGCCAAACTGCGAGTCAACCGGAGGAGGCAGAAAATAGGCAAGCAACCGAGCAAAGTAGGCAGACAGTCTGACACAAAGTTTATAGACAAAAACACGAGATAATTGTAGCGACCGATTCAACGGATGACAAGGGGGTGCGCCGCTAGATTGCCAGCTCAGGCAGAGATTACGCTGTGCGCGCTCGACCCGTCTGTCAGTCCTAGAGCGACTCATTCGATACGACATGGGCTGCGCTTGCCCCGGGAAGACGGCCAACACGTAACCGCTCATACGCGCTGTCCTACCACAGCATAAGACGCCGATCCGCGAGAATTCCCCGCTGCTCTCACCGCTTCCGAATTTGAGAGCGTTACGTCCGCATGTTGGGGGGGGGGGGTGTAGCGACGCCGACGGATCGAGCTCTCGCGGATTCCGCACTGACCCGGTTTGACCCCTCCACATGCGGACGCCGAACTCCACGTCTCTCTGACCTCCACGTTCATCCGCAACAGCGACACTTTCGGTGCCGCGGGCCCTTCCTGATACAAAGGCGATCACAGGACGACATGGACCACAGGCGACAGTAAACGATACCTCGACGGACTCGCCGACGCGACGGTCCAATTGAAGACGTACCGAGCGAACGAATGGACGAAGCAAGCGAACATTCGGGCAAGCGACTGAGCATGCAGACAGACGGACAAAAAGTTAATTGTAAAAGTGTGTTTGCCTGTTTGTGATTCGTTCGTAATTACACTTTTAATCATAGTCGACCGAGCCGTAAAATGAAATGGCGCTTCGCCTTAATGAGCTCCACAGAGTCACAGTGACCGCCAACAACGAGGCCTCTCGTTCTTTGCTGCTGTTGCTGCTGCCTTTTCTTGTTGTTGCTGTTGTCGCTGCCGTCGTCGCGAGCAACCCAAGCGGCATCAACTGAGGCAGAATACTTCACGCTGAATATAGGTGCTACGTTCGTTGAGGGCACGCTTTAAAGTTTCACGATCATGAAATGATCTGAGTGAGTCGAAACCAAGCGAAAACGATGGCGAGAGTCACCCTTCTGAAGTTGTCTCACGTGACCCTCGCGCCCGGAGGCGATTAGGTCTGGAAAGTATTCGATGTCGATGTACAGAAAAGATTCCAATCATAGCCAGAGAAGAGGGCTCAGGATCTATCGTCGCCTCAGCCGAAGATCTGAGCGAAGTCGCCTTCTTATTGCCTGACGATGATGGACTGTGAAGAAGTAATAGCGTCGCTAGCGAAAGCAAAGCCGGCAAGAGGAGCGACCGACTAAGACTAAGATCACTAACTTCTGGAGCGGATACGAACGGTCCCACCTGCCATGGCAGTTATCTTGCTTGCTCACATTTGAGGATTCCATCCCGTGAAGGTATGGAATAGGAAGAATGGTCAGAGCAGCACTATTTGATTCAGCGATTTTTCCGTCGTCTCCCTGAGGCTTATCTATATTCCCTCCCCGTGGGAGATATGTTCACAACAACAACGACGATGGCAGCTGCCGAGGTAAGAAGATCATCAACAATAAGAACACCGTCGATTTAAACGTGCCTGCTTGTTGCATCGGAACGCCTGAGTGCGCTTTAGCCGTATCAGAAATAATGATCTTTTTTTGTCTTCCTTTTCTTCCCCTAAACGAAATGTTCTGCGTTTGCATACGGCTCGTTGACTGAACGTCGGCCCATTCCCTTATGAGATCATGGTCGGGAGGAGTTCTATCTCTGGGGAAAATTGGCTGCGACTAACGTGTCGAGTCGTGGACCGATCAGACCGGAAAACCCAGCTCAAGCTGAGAACGTCTCGGAATGCGTGGGGCCGGCTCAGTCGGAGTTTAAATCCGAATGAGTTTTCACATTTGGAACAACGCGGTCGCGGCAGCTCACTAATCTCTGGCGGATCTAAACTTCGTGTCGAGCAAACAATGAACAGTGTTGCTCTAGTCAGTTAGAAATTGCTCTGTCATTCGGCGATGTTACGTTTTAATTGCTGTGCTTTAGAGCTGCTCGGCGAGTCGGTCAGTCGGGCAGCGTGGAAAAACCTACTCAGCGTACCTCCAGTCGGCTATCCTCAAAATGATCAACGCACGCTTCGGTGTGTTTGACATCTGACGTGACCAGCTACGGCTCCGACTGTGAGAGTCAGTCGTTGCGCTGGTGGCTGAGCCCGGAGTCAAGATAAATAAAGCTACTGATAGATAAGCGCAAAGCAATTCCATTTCTGGCGAGCTCGGCGAGAATCCGACGCATGCGATAAGGGCTGCCACAACGGCAGCTACAACAGACCAGAATGGAGATAAAACTTTTTCTCTTCGTTTTTCAAATTCATTCCCACTCAGAATCCAATTAACAGCTGCTCCCCTCGGCTCTTGGGTGGCCATCCGGTCTACTTGCTAAAAGGTTCACGGCGAAACAACCCTTTGGGCTTGAGTGACTCAGGCGACCGGAGAAACAATCCGCATCTGAAAGTGCCTGTCTCCTAAGGTCCGTTCGTCTGCCTCCTCGGAAACTTTGAATGATTCCTTGTGTAGAGCGAGCTCACCTTTTCGCTTCTCTGATACGAGTCGGGTCATCGATCGCTGGGAGGGAGTCGTTTCCGTATCCGTTCCATAGAGCATCGAAGGAGAAACAGCCAATCAAGAAACATCGATATCGCTCCCTATATCGCAAAGGATATCATTTTTCTGGTGTCGGTACCTTTTATTCGCTCTCGAACTCGATTACCACGAAAAATTGAACGACAAATAATTAAACTGCTGAAAGCAGCGAGAAGAATATCAAAGCTGAGACAGATTGACCGGTCAAGTGGCACGTAATGCTTCTGGTTGCTGCCTTAATGGAAATATGTATTCCCGCAAAACGGTGAAAAAAGCGTCGTTAATCATGTGCTCGCTCACTAGCTCGCTCGTCCGCCGCCTCGCCTGAATGATGAATTTTTCATCTCACACATTTGGTCAAAGTCTAATCTATCTTATCTGGCTCGTGCGTCAAAAGTCTATCTAGTATCGGATCGAGCGATCGAGGTTCATCGTAGACGAAGCGTGTTCCCGCCATCAGTGATCATGTGAATTTCACTCCGACGGAGCTAAGCCGAGTCCGTCGCTGTGATTTGTCGAGAGGATTTCGGTCCGTCAACGGCCGAATCGAAAAAACGGCGAATGGAATCATTCGGTGGGAGCTTGCAGCTTCCTCGTGGTTTCCACGTGGCTCGACAGAGCAATGGGATTGGTCGTTCCGTTTCGAATCCTCCGCCTCACAACCCTGGGGCAAAGGAGTCCATCCTCTTTTCCCTCCTTCTCGCGTCCTTTGTGGGAAAGGACGCGACACAACGACACACAAATAGACCAAGAATTCGAAGGGACACTTTCACATGTCGAACAGAGCGCTCAGAAGAGAAAGCAATAAAAGAGGTGAAGTAATTGTGCAGGGTCGTAGCAAAAGCGAGAAATGATGTTCAATAATGGTTCGCACAGAACATGTCGACACCGAAACTCAGTCTGATGATTGATATTCGTTCCAGAAGCGTAGACTCTTTCCCGAAACGTATACCAGTGTCGGTGATATGAGACTGATTCGAAGGCTGTTGCCCGATATGTTTCGCCTGAGGTTCGACAGAAAATTTTCCCTGACTTAAGTCGTGCTGAGCTCTGTGCCCTATGACTGCGGTCCGGGGTTCGGACCCGTTTCCTTCACCCGAGTTAGTGGTAGAATTGGCAGTACCAATATTCTTCCTATATCTACGATGAATCGGTATCCGGTTCTCGATTCTTGGGCTCGTTCCATTGTTTTTGTACTTTTTGTTTTTGGTTCTTAAGTGGGCGGGTGAGCGGAGGACTTATCGTACGAAGCGCGAAACGAATTCATACGCATTTTCGAATCAGTGGAGGCTCAGCAGTGATAGCCGCCGCATGCCATTGACCAGTGGAAGGGAGAAGTATCGAGCGTTTCACGAGCATCGGAATCGATACTGTCGACGTCGTCGTTACGCTCGCAGAAACAGGGACCATTACGAGAGCGAGAAAGAAAGCACTTCCGATTCCGATAACTTCACGGAATGCATTAAAGAAAGCGACGAGCAAACACGAGAACACGGTCGTTCGATGGGCCGTGAGATTCGAGATGAAAGCTTTGAAATCAATGGTGAAACTGATTCGTAAACACGACGCCGACGGTTGTATGAAGCGACGGGTGCACGAACCAACGAAACAAAGAATATTTGGAAAGAAAACCCACCAAGTCGGCTGGCCGACCGGCCTGCGCGGAATGGCAACAAGTCTCGTTTCCTGTGCGCCTGCAACGTAGGTCGGGCGTGTGTTATTGAGCCGAAGAGAGATGAACTGCAGTCTTCTTCTTTTCGACAGAGAACATCAACTTTCATTTCAGGAACACGCTACAAACTCGCTCGCTGGCTGACTCTTTCGAGAATAGTACTTCGAGATTGAGAGCGTCCGCTCAGCAGCGATACACGACGCCCTGTTCGATTGGGTTCGATCTGTACGTACCACGTAGCTACGGCGAAGGTCGCGGTCACTCGACCGCGGAGGGACACGCAGGGGAAGTGGATTTTTCCCGGAAGGGATCCCCTATCACCACCTCAAACTTCGGCAGATATCCCGTGACCAAAAATCTCGTGACCGGAATCGAGGGCTCGGTCTAATCTAGTTAGATGGGCCGAGTTGACACTGAACGATACTGAAGTCGATTGAGGCAATCGTTGAATCGACGTGTGATCTGTTAGCGGCTAAATTGATCAGTCCCTGAGTCGTTTTCGGGCGAAGAGGGATCTTTCGAAGGGGAAGGAGTGGTCGCCTTCGTCCGAATGAAATGTGTTCCCCTGCTATCCACGTTTTACGCGTGTCAGAAACGCAGGAGCGCGGAGACTCGCGCGCGCTCGTTGCGGCTGTCCGTGAGACGACGTCGACGCTCGTACGGGTATACGTCATTCCGAATTAAAAGTCTCTGCCCGTTCACTCTTCCGCTCGGTCGTCGCTTCAATCAACGATCCTTCTTCATTTCGGACCTTCTCACAAGCATCTCGTTCAGCTCTCTACTCATCCTTGTTTGTTTGCGATTTTATTCGAAGACCGATCATTCCGTCCGTCACTCTGTCACTCAACCAGTCTGAGCGTCTGCTTACCGACGGCTTGTTCGGTTTGGTTTCTCGAGAGCGAGACATCATCGATAGCTGATCGTTCATTTGATTTGGAATCGGAGTGGGAAGCGATCGATGCATCCGAATCAACCCCAATGAATGCTTTCGCGTCGGACCAGTCCGCCACCGGACTCAGTTGGAACCCGGAGCGATATGCCAGCCGGTATGGAGCTACTACGCTCGCGAGGCGATCGGTTCCTCGACGTCAAGCGTGGGTACGGCACGGCATTGTTACGGAGACGCAAATACGATCGGAGACGTCAACTGAATTTGTTCAAGTTTGATATTCCGACGCCTCTCCGTGCAGGATATCATGATGATTTACGTCGTTATCCCGAGAATGATCCTTACTTCCTGCATTTCGTGCTTGTGCTTGAGCTCTCAGTTGTGTATGTTCCCTCCGTACGACTCTATATGAATCGTAGCTAGCAGCGGTAATGGCAGAAATGATTGCTCATTATTTCCCTCAGCAGCGAGGATCAAATGTGATTTTCGTGCAGTATCGGCATTGCTCGCCGGCCAAGCGGTCCGTTGGTTGGTCGGTCGGTGGGCTCGCTGGCTGGCGGTTCCAGTGGTCGTTGCTCGTCGCTCGATGCTCGTTGGTGTATTTGAAACGCTTTTCGAAGAGGCAAGCAGACAGACAACGGCGGCCGAGCGACCGGCAGTGATAAATGCTACGGCTATTATTTCCTCTCTTCATTTTGGTCTATCTATGATTTCGTCCATCCGACTCTACCTACTCATTCGTTCTATTCTTTAGCTCGCCTTTCTCGTTCTTGCTGCCCGAGCAGCGACTCGACAGGACCTTCGAAGTGCGCGTCATGTGCATATGGGCTCTCCTTCCTGTTCGAATGTCAATACCTCGCGGCAGCTCATCCTCTGCGGACGAATGCTTTTCCGACGATGGTGTGAGTCCCTTCCGGTCTCCGGGTCCGATTGTATGTAGACGGAATATTCTTGTCCGCCTGCAATGCCGTTCCTCCGGTTTCTCTTCCAACCGTCATACCTTTTGCTCGAATGACTCCGATAGTTTTCGGATCGGATTCAAGATCGTATTTCGAGCTCCCCTTAGCTCAGCTGGACGTAAACCGCGAAGCAAAAGCAAACCACGTGAACGGTCGGTATTTTTTTCACGTGTCCCTCGTCGCTGCCGTGGGTCACGCAACCTGATTATCTGGAGATGGACTGACACATTTCGATCCACCACCGCCTTGCTGCGAGACACGAAGAGACAAATCGACCCGATTCATCGATTTTGTGTTTCGATTTCAATTGAAGTCATTGAGAGGCGTATGATTGCCGCACAGAAGTCACAATGCGGTTCTGACGCATCCGATTGTTGGAGAGCGTTCTCGCATGACAGGCGAGCTTCGTGATCTCCCATGTCCCATTTCTTCTGCATCTGTGGACATTCTCTTCAGCCGCTGCTCTCGTGCCAAAAATCCGACCAATTCCGATGGCAACAAAAGAGCCAACGTCCGCGATGGAGAAAGCGAAGTAATTTCAAGAATCGGATTCGGGTGGATTCCGTCTCCAAATCGCATGTAGCGGCAGATGTCACGGGAAAACGTCTCCCGGAATGTTCCGGGAGACGCTGGCGAGTGAATACGGACCAACCGACACCAGGAAAGCCGTTTGCATACCCAATTCTCGTCCTGTACACCTCGAGCAAGATTTATTTCCAAAGCGAGCAGCGGGAACTCGCGGTGGCCGGAGCGGAACAGCAGCAGCGCGACAATACAGGAGTGTTGTTGTCTGTCTGAGTATCTCGAATTAACGCATTAATGAATCCAATCAAAAAGTTAGCCCTTCAATCCCTCTTCGCTCACTTTTCCCGCTCCCCGGGCAGGACTGACTGACTGACTGGCTTGCTGGCGTGCGTTTCTCCTCGCGAGACTTTGGCATCTCCCGTTGTGTGTCTGGGCTTACCAAGCGTAAACGCAGTCCCGTTCTGCGCACAAGGATTCACAATCACACGGTATCAAACACCTTGTTTCTACGAACTCTTTTGGTCGGACCCAATATTCGCCCTCGCCGATGTCCGAGGCGATCTCCCAATCGTCGAGGGAAATTTTTGACTTTCTCCCAATCCCGAACTCGAGTGCTCGACGAAGAATCGCGCGGCATCCGGTCATCACGGTAAAGCAGCCCTATCTCATATTAGCTCCATGGCAAACAGGCACTCGCGCAGGCAGTCGAAGAAAGTCCAGCTTTTCCGCTCGCTCCGATACCTCCAAAATTGAATTTGCAACCAACTCCTCTGCCGAGGAGCATAGCAGTTGGTTGTCATCCTCGTCGTCGTTGTCCCGACCAACGAACCAACAACTACCTTCTTTATCTTGGGCGGCTCCTCCAGACAGAGATAGTCGGACGGTCCGACCGATGCTCGCCCGCTCGCTTTCAGACTCGCATTCCTCAACTTCCCCAAATTTCAAATCGGCATGCTCCCATGGAGTTTGGGGTCGAGAGCGCGTCCTGTGCAGAACTTTTGAGCGGCAGCTCCGTGCGCTCGTCTGCGTAGCCTCTCTCTCCTCCAGTCGCTTCGACTAATTACACTTTCAATTTGATGGTGCGCGTACGGTGCGAAGTCTCTTTTCCATGCATCAAAACTCATCGGATCAATGACAACGAGATCCTGACGAGGGGCGAACATTGGCTCCGCAGAGACTTCTTCGCAAATCAGACCGACCAGCTTCGTCCCAATCGTTTGTTCTGATTCGTATTGGGTTGTCTCATTCACCGATTGCTCATACTGCGGTTGCCGTGCATAGTGCGAGTAGAGCTCTAGCTCCGAAGCGGGTCGGATAGCGTACAAGGGACAAGGAAAAATCCGCCAGATGCGTACGATGCGGCGGCAGGAGCGCTTGTCTGCAGCAAAATTGTCGACTTAAATGATGTACTGGATGGACATTCAGCTGCTTGCCGTCGGCTTCCTCGGTGCCTTACTCCGCGGTGCTCGCCCATCTGTCGGTCAGTCGGTAGGGTGACAACGACATTCGGATTAAAAGCATTCGTTCAAGTGCTCGGTTCGTCGTTCGCGTATCCGTCTTTCCGTCCGTCAGTGGTAGTTGGTGTAAGATCGCTTAAGCCGCTCGGCCTTTCCGCCAAGCGAACGGGAGTCGTCTGAACAATGCGCTCGCTTCTCTTTCTAATTCTGATTCCTTGATGGCTGTTGTTGTAATTCGTACACTTTGAGTTGACTGTAGTCTGACCCGGGGCTACGCGCGGTTAAAGGATTTTTCTTTTGTCTCCATGGCTCAAAACGTGAAAGAGTGATTCCATTCTCCCGTTATAATTATTTTTACGCGTTCTCGCCGATTATTTCAACTTCCCCAGTTACCTCGCCCTAGACGCCGGAGTCAACAACTTGGTAGTAAGAAGGGAAGTGCACTCCAGCGGGAATTCCATGAAAATATCAAACGAGAAAGAATGACCTTCATTTTGGAGCAGTGCCGCACGGAAACGGTTGAGAACTGCTGTCTTCGGCGCGCTGTTCGTTCCCGGAGCTGAATGAGGATGCGTCGAGTCGGATCAGCTTAATTTATCGTTGGGCCAAACACAAATGAAGGGGAGATATTTCTGTATTTCTCTTCATTGTTTAAACTTGTATCCTTTTCCGACTCCGCCGGCTGCTAGGACAGGGGGAAAGAAAAGAGCTTTGAAGAACATTTTCCATCGTGGATGTTCCAGAAAGCTAACTTCTAGCTGAACGGGTCGGTTACGTTTTGATTTACGGCAAGTGAGATTTCTTTCTTCATCTCTTGAAGGTGGCGTCTAATTATATAAATGAATCGGCGACCGCGGGCACGAACAACGTCGACTGAATCTCTCGTTCTTTTACTTTCTTCCCAAGTAAGCCGGCAGACGATAGACGACCCAAGCGAATCGGTGACTTCATTCCCAAACGTGCGTAGTGTGTTTCCCGGTGAGCGTGATTTTCTTATCTTCTGTGCCTCCGTCTCCCGAATGTTCTTTTTGAAAAAGCTCGAAATCCGCTTGATAGTCAGACAAGCAGAAGGAAGCACAGAAGGAAGGAGCAACGAAAGCTCCGAAATGACGATTGAACTCGCAAAAACCCTGCGCAAGGAAGGAGAAGTCTGAAATGGAATCGTAACGGTACACAGATGAATGCCATTCGTAACAGCTGACGGAGGAGAACTTTTTCAATGGCGGCCCGCCGCTCGCCCATCCGCTCCCTCCCTCCCGACAGCATTCGAGGAACAGATTCACTTGACACTCGACAGCTCTCAACGATTACAGCATCTAGTCTGAAGTGCGTGCATGCTGGTAGCACGTCGTCCGCGTCAAGATAAGGGGAGATCCCGACTGCGGACCCTATCATTCGAAAACGAGTTAGCTCGTTTAGGGAATGCTTGCACGGTCAAGTTGAATCTAAACGGACGACGAGCGCTTCTAACTAGCGGGGTGTGGGGCGGCGAGCGAGCGCTGGGAGAAACGAGCCGAGGGCGAAGCAAGGCAACGGTGCTGAAAGACAAAAAGAAACAGCTTTAGTTCTCTTTCTTCCCCGCTTCAGGCAGCAGTCAGGGTAGAGGTTTAAGAGTTGAGTGCGTGGCAGAGAGAGTTGATGCTAATTCTGCTAAATGTGCTGCAATTAAGCAATAAGCAGAGAGTGCTTCCCGGTTGCCCGCCCGCCCGCGCCTAGCCAGCGAGTAAGCAAGCAAGACAAAAAGTGGTAAGCTAGTTGCCGGTTCAGTCAAACGACCGACCCTACGTCCGTCGGTCCGACCGCCTCCGGGGTTAGGCAGCCTTTGAGACCGACCAGCGGACCGACGATCGACCGACCGACCGTCTGCCTGGCTGCTTGCCTTTTTGCCTGGTTGGCTGACTGACTAACTGGATAGCTAGCTGGATAGTGGGCGCGAGAACCTGGCGGGGGCGGCGGCTTGCGTCTGTGAAGACGCAGTCTGTGTGTATTTGAGTGCAAACGAGCAAACTACTGCGCGAGCAAACAAATAAACAAATGAAAGACTAAGTACGGCGAGCGACTAAACTCTTCTTCCATCCCCTAGAAGCGGCAGCAGCTGTTGGGACTGCGGATTGGGGCGCTTCGCTCTCTCATTGTCTCAGTCAGATTGAAGTATATGCCGTGCTCTAGGCGGCAGGAAAAAAACGCGCCTCGGGAAAATAGACCGAAGATTCGCATCTGAACTTTTTCCCCGATGGGAGTCCAGAGCTCGGGTTGATGTCGTCCGGCCGGAACTCAGGCAGATATTGTACTGCTCGGCTGAGAGTGATGGGGAGAACCGAGGAACGAATCGTGTCGATCTTCGTTCCTGATCGAGTGAAAGTCGAGTCATGCGAGCAGCGGCGGCGACAACGTGCACATAAACTTGGCTTGGATTTGGATCAAATATTATATTCAATCTGCGAGAAGCAAAGAGGGAGTCGTGATGTTACGCCCTTCCTGGTCGAAGCTTGGCTGACTGATAAAACTTATAAAAATGTATTGTAGTCTGCGAGTGTGTGTCTGTGTGTGTGTTCAAACAAAGAGAGATATTTCACGAGGGACCCCTCCCTTCATCCTCACGGAGGTGGAGTCGTGATCGCCGTCGTCCTTCTGAACTCCAGTCGAAGTCACAGCTACACTACTAAGCTTTTCAGATCTTTGATACATGTGTAACGAATCCTGCTCGGGCATACTTCGTATCACCGCCAAGACCCACGAAGGCTCGGCTACGAGAGCTGAAAGCTCCGTGCGAGAGCCCACCAACTCGATAGATAACTCTTCCGACCCACGGATTTTGAGCGAGTAAGGGCGAGAGCGGGGAAATACTCGCCCCAGACAAGGCCGCGACGCCATGGCTTTGATTTGTTTTCCCGGCTGACACGTACAATCAGTGAGTCTGAAGTGTGACTTGAATTTTGTCGATGCCCTTTCTTGTAAACGATGCCGCGCCTTCTCCGAGCTAAATGGCGACGACGAACGAGCGCGCTTCGAATACCTCTCATAGCTGCGAAATAGGTTTCGAAGCCAGTTGGGCGGACGGACAATCAGACAGACAAACGGATCCCACTTAAATTCAATTCCCACGAGAACATTCGTAAACAGTCGATCGTTCGGTTGATTCGGTTCAAACGCTTCCTGAGAACTTCAAGGCCTTCCCTACGAGGATCCGCAGAAGTCACAAACGTACACGCACACACACCAGGCCCATGCACCCCCTACATTCGTCCAAGAAGCGTTCACAACTTCCTTTTACGGATCCTCGCTGATGGAATCGTCGGGAAGTGTTACGCCGAGGAGCGTCTAAGCCCGTATCGATGGGGAGATTATTCTTGATTAATATCCTGAGTCGCCAGAATTACGTCTAAGGTCAGAAAAAGGGACGAATGTGATCTCTGAGGGGAAAGAGAGAACCTTCTGTGGGAAGAAGAGAAACCTTCCCTCGAGTGCGAGATGAATCGGAGAACGAATGGATGAACCGGTGCCTTCAAAGTTATCTGGAGGCCTTTTTGCCAATTCGTTAGCGAGGGCGGAGTCACTCCGTGAACACACAGCTCTCACTGTGTCAGCGAGTTAGCATGCGAGCCAGTGTGCCTCCCAACCGGGGCAAAGCTGAACGAGTAGCCATTGTATGGAGCATGACAGTTCGGCGCCGCCATCAAGTTATCCAGTTAGCGCTTAGTTACCCAACTCGATCCCCTCGTCGAATCCTCTCCAATCGGTGGATTACCGAAACGCAGTCGGACATCGACTCGATGTGATCGAATCCACCTCAGCGAAAGAAAATATCGCAGTTGTGCCTAATGAAATCTTGATCTCCGCATTGTTTCGCTGGATGAACAATGCAGATGAATAAAATCGCAACGGGACGCCCCGGGGTTGCATACGCACATACTGCCTGGGTGGAAGCTAACAAGGCGAGAACCTCAAGGAGGAGCTGGTGCTCGGCAATAAGGGAACGGAGGCGACAGTGACTCGAGCCAATTAATTTAGATGCGTAAGACAAAAAAGTGAAAACTTTTTGTTCTATTCAACTGTCGAGTACAACGTTGCAGTGAAGAGACAAGTTTTGTGCTCCATGCACCCCTCGACTCTGTCACACCTTCCCCTTCATACCGAGCTCACCGTCTTTCTAGTTCCGCGAGCAGCGCCGCGCCGTCGCCCAAATGCTTCGAATGGGAATCGGAGCTCGCGAAAGTTTTCCCGCGTAGCGTTTTCCCAAAAATTCTTCGGGAATCGAGCGGCACAGATCGTCTAGCCGATCGTCGCCTGATTGAAAGTGCCTGGGAAGCGGCTCGCATAGCGGTGCATTCTAATCTATGGAGGGCTGTCATACATTTTCTCGATCCGAGTCAGAAACGGCTCCCGTTGGAATGAGCAGGTCCTCTCCCGTGTACGTTCGCTCGGTGAAGCTGTTCGCAGAATCTCTACGCTGAGCGTCCGGTGATCTGCGGGAGATTTGGGTTTGTCTGTTTGATCCATCTCAGGAGAGAGAAATCATCAAGTCGTTCAGCATGACGACGAACATCTCGCAGTGAAGAAGTTGCGGCTTATCCGATTTTCTGTTTGAATTGGAGGGATCCCTGTCGGATGCTCCATCATCTTTACGCACCGATCAGCTCGTTACGCCAACGAATCCACGGAGAAGAGCGAAGACAGTCGGAAACGGCTCAATTCCCATTCATTTGGCGCTGCTCATTTCGCCGGTTTCTTCTACTGACCGAGGGAATTCCAAGCTAACTGAGCTCATTGATTGTTTTCGGGAGTTCTCATTCCTAATTAAGCGTGGGAAATATCGAATAATATTTCGTCCCGCGAGCCCCCCCCCCCCCTCGAGAAGGAAGACAACAACAGTTCTAAATATTCGGAACTAAGGAAAATATTCACTTTTCAGATCTGCAAACCGAATGTGGAGTGCGGGTTTGATGGGTCCCGTAGGCTCACCTCTGAATATGGGCCACGCTGCTCTTCAAGGGAATCCACTTCAGCAACAAAACAGGTACGGAATCATATCGAGTGAGTGCTCGTCAGCTGGCGAGAGTTCTGTTTGCAAAACTACAGTACTTGCGTCTCTCATAACAAAAAGAGAAGAAAAAAACTCCAACTGTCAAATCGATTCGAAAAGAATACCCCCTTCTTTTGCCACCTCGAAAGCTCTCCAAATCCGAGCTCAGCGGCATCAGCAGCGGCGATTCCAGCTCGTGAGTGTGCGAGCGGCAGTGACCTCGTTCGCGGCTTCCGATTATTCCTCCCCGGCCGTCGTCCGACTTTCTCATAGTAAAAAGACCAAAACTCGTATTAAATGCATCCTGAAGCGCTCAATGGAGGGCGCCATGATTGGAAGCGCGAGTTCTGCTCTTGCTGCGGCCGTAGTTGGACATCTCAACGAGCACAGTCATCGTGCTAAAGAGTCGTTTGGACGCTTAGTCAGTTAGGTGAAGAAGTCCAGGACGAGAGCCACGAGTCGAGAGCCAAGATTTACAAGTAGTGTTGTCTGTCAGCTTTCAAACCTTGCCGCTTGCTTCATGTGGGATTTGCTGCAAGCAGCCAAACGAACGGGCGGGCGGGCGTTCCTCCAGTCAGTCGGATCGTTGTTGTCGTAAGTCCATATTTCGCTCTCAATTCGGTCGTTCTGCGGGCCGATTGACATCCAGGGCGAGCATGAATGGCATGACCGTTGTCTCATCTCCGGCTGCCCGAGTACAGGCCGCTCGCCGGGAGGTGGAGAGATGTGTTTTTAAATTGATAACTTGTGTTATACTCGTAAACATGCTATTTTATGGGTTCTTCTCTGCGACGACGGCTAAAGCCTACCGCGCGAAAACCAAGCGTCACTAACACCATCACCAACAACAACAACATAGGCGGCAACGGCTACCTCAGCGACTTCAACAATGTCGGACCAGCGACTGCTTGAAGCCCTGAGCGAGAAATTTTTCTCTTGTCCGACTCTCGACTCGGCGCTCTTCTTCGTTTCACCGCAAGCCGAGTCTCTTCCAGCAGAAGGCTTCTATAGGACCTAAATAAATTTCGGAGACACCGCAGCTGAGTCAGCCTAGGTGGCTGTCGTCGAATATTGCTCCGAAGCAAAAATAATCGCTTTAATGACACTTGCTGCTCCGAACTTAAGCCGAAAGTTTATTTAATTGGCGGCGAACGCATTCCTCGATGATCGTGAGTTAGAAGTCGAACGTCTAGGGAAAGTCACCCTTTCGGATGAAGGCGCGCACACAGCTTATTATTTCTCTTTTGGGGCTTCTGCCGGAGGAGGATCTCAACAGCCGGGCAGAGATCTGCGCATATGCGTAAGCATGCAGACATGCTTTTAAGCAACGAGCCAGGCTACCAGGCATCCGTCCGTCTATCCTTTATGCCACCGTAATCTAGCTCCATACCAGATCGGCTGCGGCGAGTTTGCAGGAGCCTGGCTCGCAGAACACTCTTTCCAATGCTCTTTACAAGGGGCGGAACTCGCTTACATTAGACACACTCAATGAATATGTGTCTCATGAAGAAAGTATCTTACTGCAACATCAAAAACACACCACTGCCTCCAGCAACAGGGAAACGACAACGAGTTCCGACGACAAGCTCGACGTTCTGGAATCGGAATTGAAAGTCACGGAGCAAGGGGATATATCGATGAAACTCATTTGCCAATCGAATCCAGTGAATGTAGGAGGGAAAAAAATGCTGGAAGAAATTCCTGCTCAGCGGAAAAACAGGGTCGACGGCTGCCGGATCGATGCTCATTGAGACGCGGGGAGAACCACTGTCGCGGTTCCTAATTGGATGAACGGTGTTTAGATCTCATTTGTTCGCTCTGCTCCCATTTGGAAGGAACAGACGATCTGAGATAGCAGGGAATGCAGTAGAATCATCTCCGAGATGCTCCTGCCAACGAACCTCTGCGAGTCGAACATAAACCAACGAGGCTGAAAATAAGAAGCCACAAAAACCAGTGAAACGAAAACACAGGAGTCAAGCAGCAACAACACAGATACAACATTTGAAACTAATGATCATCATCATCATGTGTACCGTTTTGAATGCTGGACCTTCCCTGGAGGATTAGAGAAGATTCTACGATACTTTCCGACGAACAGTCTACGAGGGGGGGATTTGTGATGTCAGCGACCCTGTGATGCAGTGTGTGTATTCTCTCATGTAAATAAAATAAACAGTCGTCTCCGGCTTTGTTGAGGGCCTCCGCTGGAAGGAAGCCCTTATTTTTTACATGATCGTTGAGGGGGATGTGATAACTGCTCGTTCCCCTCGATCACACAACGATCGGGACTCGCAGTAAAATTCCCTCCGCAACTTCATTGGCGAGAAAAGATGAAAGATTCCTGAGCTTCGCAGTGGATACAGCTGAAAAATCGCCATCTGATTGAATAGGTTGAGCTCTCGATTATTATCTGATGGACGAATGGAAGGACCGACGGCCGGACTGGGGATCGGACAGGCAACAGAGACTGCCCGCCTCAGTTTTCATGATGATAGTGAATTAGATACGAGGGCTTCGTCCGTCTTAAGCGGCAGCAGCAGCAGCGGCAGAAACGTCGGTCGGTAGCGTATTCTGATAGGCAGCCGTTGTTGTTGCTACTCTAGCCAGGAGGAATCGAGACGCTGTTATCAAGGCGTCGTCCGAGGCGTTCCGAATGCTGCCGTGACGATGCTGCTGATGCCACTTCATCCTCGACTCAAATCTCAGCTACTAACCGCAACAGTGATGGATTCAGACGGTAGGCACATTCTGATTTCTGACGCTGCTGCTTCTGCCTTTTCTGTTTCTGTAGCTAACTGCCTTTAGACGAAAAGTACGACCTGCGAACGGATGGCTGGTCGAGTGAGCGGCTGGCCGACCGGCTGGATGGTGGCGAGATGGATAGCGGGATGCAGATCAGAGACACACACACGGCAAAGAGACAAATTCGATAAGAAACTCCAATTTTGACTCGTCGCTCCCCTCCTCTGTCTTCATCCGCTGATATGCACGTAACAGAAGATATTTCTTCCCAGCATGAGAAGAGTCAAATCGCTCGACAAAGTGCTATAGCGAGCGTTCATTTGAAGCATGAGCAGTCCTTCTGTTCTTCTCCACGATCCGCGCACAAATGGACGCGGACGCTTCCTAGTTCCTCCGCGAGGTTTCATCGGACACGACGGCATCGACGCGCCTGATGCTGCGTTCCGTATGCTGAGGTTTCGCTCGTCGTCATTCCAAGTTCGAGTGTAGTTTCGCTCTCGTCACGTTCAGTCACGCACGTGCAATCTGAGGCGGGGTTTTCCGAGGATGGTCCCCGAAAGTCGTTGCAGTGCTCGCGTGTGGTCGCCACCGACACGACGCACGGTAATCTTTCGCTGGGATTCCTGAAGACGTTCCATAGATCCTCAATTTTGGAGAAAATACGGATTAGTCGTCGCTTTTCTCTTCTTATTGGGCGCGATTATCTCCGGTCAACGTTTGGATAACGTCGACTTTTCTCCTTAATCTGAAACGGGAGACGTTTTCGTTCGGTTCGGCGATGATGCCCCCGGTGACAGTCGGAGAGCAGTCAAAAAAAACGCCCATAACCGATGACAGCTCGATATTGATATGGAGCATCTGTATCTCGTCGAGCCTAAGTCCCATCCGAATTCCTCAAGTCGGAATTCGTTCGTGAAATCCCACCGGGGAGAGAAGCTTCGATTATGATTCTCGTCAGTGGCCGAGATTCCGCAACTCTTGAGAAGCCTTTCCGCCAGTCCGATGACGATATTCATCGGGGATTCTCTGTCTGTGGGTATTTTGTATCTCTCGAGGAGAATTTTGTACCTACGTTGTGGGTCCAGGTACCTGTTGATCAGTGATAAATCCACCTGAATATACCATCTGCAGAGCGGATTGTCGTCGCTAGCCGATGAACTATGGATGGATTGATGGATCGCTCGACCACCCATCGAAACGAAACGGAGAGTCGGTCAAGGAAAGAAAGAAAGATCGTACTTGAAGTTCGAGGAGCTCCGTACTCTGGAGTGCTTTTAGAAACTCACGGGGCTCCAGTCCCGTTGCAGTGAGGAGAATCGGGGCCGGACCCTCGAGTACTGAACTCTTCAAATTCTTCACAAACATAAACACCTTTCATGAGACCTGGCGGTCGTGCGGCAAAACTCTCTAACGCGAATTCTGCGCAACCTGAGTCCTTTCGGAACGGAGTCTGGGTATGTCAAGTCTTGAGAGAACCATTTCAAGGACAAATAGGGAGCTGGCTGGAAACTCATCTGGTTCGGAAGATCCCACATGTCGAATCACATCTGCATCAAACACCATCGACTGACTCATGCGGAGTAGGACGGAGGCGATCTATAGGGTCTATGATGGCGAATGATCCCTCCGGAACTGAGTTTTTTCTCCAGCTTTTTTTCCGAATGTTCTGGGCTCGTTGATGATTTTCGCCTGTGGATCAGCTCCAACGGTGAAGACAAGTAGCCCGAAAGTCAAAAAGGCGGTGAAGCAGGCTTCCTTGTTCCCTCCGGCAATCTACTGCTCAGCCAATTTGTCACCACTCCTGCGGTGTTCGCTTCACTGCTCGGCTCTTCATCAGTTGTAAACAAATACACAAGTGTTCTCGGGTGCCGAAAGCGGATGATCGTTGGACGGTGGCAGCGGCCGCGTCTAGCACGTCTACTACTATCACTCTCGAATGTCGGTCGGTCGGTATGTCCGCCAGTCAGTCAGTCAGTCGATCGGTCGGTCGGTCGGTCGGTGTGTCGGCCGTTTGAGCGAACCGAACGTTTGTGCGGGTGAGTCTATGCGCTCGTTGTAGCAAACGAGCAAGCGACAAAATCACACATGCGTAGAGGTGTCAGAAGGAGCAAGTCCGACGAGAGTGGCTTTAAGAGCTTCAATATGTTTCAAACGGGCTGGCGACTCTTCTCCGTAGTGTCTTCCTTCCTTCTTTCCGGTTGTCGTCGCTCATCTGGAAAAGAAATAGAACGACACAAACACTGGTGACAGAATACTATTTCTGGAATTCTTCTTTCGCTGGCCTTCCCCGTCCTCTCGCGAGGGAATTCATCCAGAAAGCGTCTCTTCGCTTCCCTCTGCTTGAGTCCACGAATCGGGGCACGCAGACCGCGAGGTTCCGACGAGAAAGTCGACGACGAGTCGATACAGAGCATCCTCCGTGTCCTCCGAAAACGAATCCGGGATCCCAGCCACCACGCAGGGAACGAGCCGTTCTCTCCCGCTACCGCGCCGCCGGTCTGTCAGTTCCGACTCTGCGGAAGCGCGCTGCGGCACCATTCAGGAGCGACTGAGGCGAGCCGGAGTTCGTCCTCCGCATTTCTGCTCGTCCCGGTTGTCCTTGCTTGTCGCATGCTAATCGGGTCACTTAGTTCCCATGACGATCTAGGTCAGTTTGTTTGGTGATGACCACTGCAACCGGTGCTCTCGCCGCGCGAATTGCTATTCGGATCTGGCGACTGCTGTAACGATTCAGGCGAGCGAGGCGAGATTCCAAGAGCTTCGATCGGATTGGATTAATGCGTACAAGTAACAAAAAATTCTGCCCGTTCGCCGCGGCGCTCGCAATTCAAAGTTCCGTTAGCATGTCGCCAATGTGCTTCACATGAGTTGTTAGTTGCGCCTGAATGGAGTTTCAAGGGCTGAAAGGTTGCTCGGTCCGTCGGTCGACTTACTCTGAAGAATAGAAGCTGCGGCCGACGATGTTGTCGTCGCTGCCGCCGCCATTACTACAGCTGACTCGATGTTTAGGGCTCAAATGAGATTTCGGATACGAATCGACAGTTTGAGAGACCCGCTCGAATCTTCGGTGTAGTGGCTCGGTCCTGCGCGATCAAGCGCTCCGAGAACGTCGCTGGAGCTCGTTTGCAGGCATATCTCAATCTGTTTCGAATGTTGCGAGATTAAACGGAGCAGGTCTGATCGAGAGCGTGGCATGGGCCACGTTCGCCCGCTCCGTGACGGGAGCGGCACGTCCTGGTGGTAATGACGACGATGCCGATGGTGTCGGTGTTGCTTCTGGTGCACTTGGTGTTAACAACACACTTGACGACGAGAAGATCAAACGCGGCTCTTCTATGCACTGAACTGCTAGGCGTTAGCGCTAGAAGGCCAACTCGAATCGCCTCTTGCTGTTTCATTGTTCCTTAATCTTTTTAGATTTCGAACTCATTCACGGCTGGGTGCGTTTTCGAGATCAAACGCACTCGATTGATTTCGATAAAATTTCTCGTGCCGACTTCCTTTGTACGGCTCTGTATCAGACAGATGTCGCCGAAATCAAAATGGGAGGTCAGCTTCGGATTGCGCTCATGTGGTCAAATCCTTTTGCCGATTCGATCCCCCGAAATCCAATCAGAAAGGTGGCGCCCGGGCCGAGACTCGGTGTGGACACAACACGTGGATCGAGCTGCGGTCGAATCAAAGAGCAGCAGGACGCTCAGCTTTCGATCTGAGCCCGATAACTCCGGAAACATCTCGAATCTCGACCGTCAATTCTATATATGTAGAAATCAAAGTCTGATTTCTGAGTCGCCCTTCGGGCGATGGGCAACGTCGGAGGCGTATAGACCAGGAAACGATTATTTCAAAAAATCTCGCGGATTGACGGAATCCACATGCGCTCGAACGATGGCCGCGAAAAGTCCAAATTCTCGTGGAGTGTCTTGTGGTACGAGATTCGTTTCCGAAGAAGAGGAATTAGCACTTCACGGTCGGTGCTCTCTGAAGAGCTGGTAGAGCACATGAAGCTCGTTGCGTACCGATGCGGTTCCGCGCTGATGACTTTTCAAGTTTCAAGCTTCGAGATACTTCTGGATTTCACATTGCGCTCATGTATTTATACGCATACAAAGGCTCGGACAGCTTTCGGTCGTAAGAGAGCTCTTGAATGCTCTCATGTTTGAACGATTACAACCAGGGCGGATTGTTGTCAACGCTGTTCGGCGGCACATAGAAATGATATTTTTAGATTTTCTCTCCGGATCCCTGTAGCTAACCGTGCTGTCCTGATATGCATCCGGCGTCTCCCCAACTTTCCGTCGCTCAAGCAACGTGAGCCATCCAAAACGGGCATTCCGCTTCACGAATATCTTCCGTGTTTTCGGTCAGCTCATTGAGCGCAGAAGATTTGAGAAAAAAGTGAGCGCATGAGGGCGAACAAAGCGATGCGGTCTTCGTGTCTGCCTGATACGCATGGCTAATGTATCATTGTATACCATGATCGGAATGGACGAAAATAATAACTATAATGGCAGAAGTAATAATCATAATGAAAATATAAAAAAAAATCGCGATGCGGTGGGCTGTCGATTCCGCGACGTCGGGTCTCATGCTCTCGCATACAGACAATAAACACCGCGTTCCGCAACAATTAAGAGGTTCTGCCTCCCGAACAAGAAATAGTCGTCGCTAAATTTGTTGATGTTGCTGTGAAATGTCTGGTTCCCTCTTCGCTGTACGGCTGACCGACCGGCCGACCGCCTGTTCGTCCTGCCCGCCTCATTGTCGGACGGACTGTTTCATAGGCATCCACCATTGTCGTCATCGTCATCTCGTTGTTGGTTGTGTTTTCGAATAACAATGCTCAATAAATTCGAGAACCGTACTTCCATTTCGTGTTCAGATTCAGGAGCAGCAGCCGACGTACGAGAAAATGACGCCAACGAACGCACAAAGCGTTAGATAGGTAAGACGACGATCGGAGCATTCATAGAGTCTTATCGAAGTCGCTTTACCAATGGGCAACGCAGCAGTCGAGGGAAGCGAAATGGAGGAGAAAAAAGGCGGACTTTCTATTTGTGTCGTGACACAAACATTAACAGAAGAGAAAAGCCAAATGAAACATCCTTGAAAGCCGCGTCGTTCGGGTCGTCGTGATTCCTGCTTGCTCCCTCGGTCTGTCCGTCTTTCTCTATTTCTATCCGTCGGTCGGTCGCTCGATCGTCCGTTTTCTTGCCTACAATTCATCTGGCAGCATCGCTTGATGCCAATTGCTCGCTTGCTTTTCGTCTTCTAATGATCTCTACGTGTTCCTCTCATTTTTTTTCCATCTGTCCGATTTCCAATCGTCGGTGACTGCCGACTCGAGCCTTCGATAGAGTGCCTGGATGCGAATGAGGGCGGGATTCGACGAAGCGTTTGCATCTTTTCGATGCAGCGTCCGAGCTCATTCGATGATGAGTTCAACGGAATCGGTACTACGTCCGCGGTATCGGCCAATGCGTCGACTTGTATGTATCATCTCGGACACTGATTTTCATACCGAGTCATCTGCATCAATTGTTGATGTGACGAAGACAATTATGATAATAATGCTAGCGTTTGTTGGTGGCAGGATGGTCCAATGGGAACCGGCACGACAAGCATCCGCGAAACAGACAGGCAGGCAATCACACTCGAGCAGTCGTCGTTGTTGTTCCTACTCACAGCCAGTCAGTCATTCACTCAGTCGAAATGGGCTCGTCACGAACTAGCAGCCAACCAACGTTCGCCGTAGCAATGACATTTACTGAAAGCCAACCCCTACCGACATAATAGTAGCCGGCGATGTGGACCCAACAGTCGGGATCGGCAGCTTGGTTTTCGATTCAACCTAAGACGATCGCTTCCGGAATTTCGGGAGGCGAGAGCGGAATCGGAATTATTCCCACTGAAGAAGTTGAGCGTTCGAGAGACGAATTGACTATCAATTCGTTCTAGATTGCAATCATGCTCCCCGCGGCTGCTGCTGTTCTCATCGGGGCAGATTATGATTGCTGCTGCTGCCGCCGCTGCCACCACTATTGTTTCTGCCGCCGACGCTATTGCGTTTGATTATGCTATCAGGACAGCGGACGAGCAAGCAAGGCAACCGGCTGGCCAATAAATGTGGCATTGACGTTTTATAGTTTTATTAGCGATTCGTGTTTCGCTGTGTAGCAACTTGATTACTGGACGGCAGACTGTCTCGACTCTCCATCCGGCTTGCCGCTGCCGCCGGCCGGCGTTGTCGTGCTCAACAGTGAATTTCAGCAAAGGGATCCGATGTTGCTGCGGACAGTCATAACCACGAACAGAATAGCCCGCCAATAGAATGAGCGCTATACTGAGGAGAAAAACAAAGACTGGCGACGTACAGATCGGAAAACGGACGAACTGACAGACGAACGGACGTTCGGAGCCATATATAATCTGATGATGTTGCTGCTGCTGCTGCTACAACGGTCTTTGACGGAGACATAAATCTGTCTACCTTACAACCTACCTACCTACCTGCTTGCCTGCCTGTCTTTCTGCGATCCGCAACTCCATACAAAGGTATATCACGCACCTCTGGTCGACCCCAGGCCGGCGTAGTGGTGGTGGTGATGATGATCACGGTGCAGGCGGTGGAGGCAGCGGCCGCGACGGCGGCAGAGTCAAGAGGGACGAGCGGGGGCATCTTTATTAATGTCGGGGTCAGCAGAGGGCTTTCGTTATTCTTCTTCTCATCCTGTGTTGCTGCTCGCTTCCTCCCTTACTTTAATCTACGCATGTGTGTGAGTGACCGAGTGCGTGCGTGATTTCTCTCCAGGAGTAAGGCAGAGCCATTTACGACCTGAAGAGTGCTGTTGCGTGCACGCTCAACCGCCCCTACTGCTGCTGCTGCATCTTCTCATCGCCGCGGTCGTTGTCGGTGATCCTGCCGCCCAGTATCGTCGATAGAGGGACTGACCGACCGACCAAGTGAAGACTGTTGATTCCTGTGGGAATCTCGAATCCGATGTTTCATTCAGTTGATCTTCCAATCGCTCGCTCGTTAGTTCGGGATCACAAACAGATCATCCGCTGAATGATTCGAGACAGAGAGGAACGACTGTTCCTTACGTTTGACACGCTTAGGGGTATGCGACGTCAAGCCGAACCAGCGTCATGAACAATGCCGACAGAGTCGTAAATCCGAGAGTTTTTTGTAGCTTTTGTCTTCTCTCGTTTTGATGACCGCATTTCGTTCACCTCCCGCTCTCTCATCGCTTTCGAATCGTTTAGCGACGTAAAGGACGTGCATTGAGCCAGTCAGTCATTGGGTACGTCATTCGGTCGCTCTGTCGTTTGCTCACTCAGCGTAACGGAAAAGTAATCCCTCTCGGTTGTTATTTGAGGTTTATCTCCTTCAGAATGAAAACTTTATGACTGGGTTGTGCCTGCGCTCCGGTATCGAATGGGACGACGATCCAGATGGAGATAAGAGCGACAAAACTCATTCAAAACTTTCGGCTATGCATATCGGGAGCGCCACCCTTCGTTTACGCGTTTCGTCTCATATTTTCGCGGTTCATTGTTCGACGAAGTTTCCGTGGTTCGTGAGAGCTCATAGCGACTGATGACACGAAGCCTCTCCGTTGGAGTTTCCATCGCACATCGGTGACACCGCGGGAACCCGCGAAAGGGGGTATCATCTGCAAAATTCGAATCATTCCGCGACCCATTACGAACACCGGGACTCGATTTGGACACCGTGGGCGGAGGAAACAATACATGATTCGGAACGTGGAAGTCGGAATCGATCACTTGAAGTCCCTCACTCGGTGTCGAGTTATGTCACACCAACGTTCAAATCAGAGATCGGGTCGGTCCGAGGATTCGTCTGTTCCTCCCGGGACGGGGAATTCGATACGAGAAGCGTCTGACTGACCTCAATTGAAGGCTGGTTTGAGTTTCGCGAGTATCTTCGAGTCTATTGTCTTCCTGTGGCATATTGGCCGTGTCTCGCATCTCGACCAGCCGCCATATCGACATACCGACCGACCGACTGAACACCCTGCACCGCAACAAGGAGAGCGAGTGAGCAACCTGTCACATGTGAGGTGACCCCGTACGAGTTCTCGAGTTACAAGCACATCGCCCACCGCTGATCTCTACATCTTTCAAGATCTTTTATCAGACACATCACTGAGTGTGGCTCCCCGGAGTAAGCAGCGCTTGAGTTCTGCGGCTCGGGAAACTGCCGCAACATCGTTATGTTCCCCGCCCTAGAAGATATACGCTTGGCATACTTTTCCGTCTAATTCGTACGCCGATGTCGATTTCCGGGGGAAGACAGATCGTCGACGCATTTTCGGGAAAAGTGCTCTCTCACGGGTGATACATGACTCGAAGAATTGAATACTCCAATGTCGGTACTTCTCGGATGTGGCTTAGCGCTTGCGCCACTCGGTGTTCGTTTTCTCTTTTTTTTTATCGTCCATTCTTAGCTACATCGTGCTCCAACGATGTTAATCTGAGGATGAGTCTAAAAAGACAGGGAAAGCTGAACTTGCATGCAGCCGACCAACGACGATAGGAACATTGTTGCTCGCCTGGCTGGCTAGACGGTGGCTTGCTGCCTACCTACCCGATGGGTAATCCGTGTTAAATAGAAGTTTTTATTCAAAATCGTCGCCTTGTGTTGCGACATCTGTCGTTGGGCGCCAACAATCAGTCGCGAGTTTGCGTTTAATGATCGTGTTTCTGTTCCGAAATTCACGAAATCGAATCCGATTCAGTACTCGCGCTTACTCGTAATACATATGTACAAAAATACTCGAGGTATGAAGAAAGCGAGGACAGGCTCGCCAATGCGTCTGGACGTTGCGCGTCAATCAAGTACCAGGAATCAGCTCTGACGAGATTATGTTCGCTGGTTCAGTATTTCTGCATGGAGATCGAATCGGACCCTTCCGAGTTGAATTGGGACGGAAATGTCTCAAGTGTACTGCCTCAGAGCTAGACCCACTGGCCCTCGGTTAGAGCTTGCCGATTCTGATCGGAAGTCGAGCAGAATTACACTACGCTTGCACCCGATACCTAATGAGGCGAGGCGTGCTCATCGTTTCTGTACGCGCTAACAACTACTTCGAGAACAGATTGGTCGCCCGAAAGCGAGGCAGGCTGATCGGCCAGCCGCGACTCCACTCGCTCGCTCCTTCCACAGACACAATGATTAGTCGTTTTACGAACAACCTCTGAGATCGTATCGTTTTGAATTTAATGCTTGTTCAAATGCTCCTATCAAATTCAGAGAGCGTGCATCGAAGTCAGTCCGAGGAAATCGCGCGCATCGCAATGTGGGTCGAAACGATCGCGTTCGATTCCGAGACTTTTTGTCTGCCGACCATTCCTGCGGGAACCGCGGTACAATACCACGACACGGGATAGCCGGTTGACTGAGCGGTGTCCGAGCCCTCATTGCTCATTTTTTTTGTTTGTTGTGCGGCTCAGATCCTTTCAAGTCCGATGACGACTGTTCGACTGACTGACTGACTGACTGACTGACTGACTGCTCGTCGAATCGATAGCTTGATTTCCCCCCCGGGATGGATGAATGGATGGATGGCCCCCACGGTTGTACAATGTGTGACCGCAGTTCAATCACGAAAGGTTCAAATGCTCACAGCCGCCGCATCGTGTTGCCGAGCTTCGTCTTGCTTGTCCTGATCGGAGTCATGTCATCGAGCCCGCCGCGGCAGCCGAAGGTACTCCAATTGAAACGCGAAGCCGCTGCGAGTGCGCATTTCACTTCGATCAATCGAATTATCCACGCTCGACCGGACCAACGTGTGAAATGCTGTTGTCGTTATATTCAGAGCGAGCTCTTTTTCTCTCTTTTCTAAAAGGAGTCCACGTCCAACGACTCGCAAGAGACCACATCGAAGAGGCCAGGGAAGCGACTCTATCGCGATGCGAACTCCAATATGTTGAGCTCAACTCCAAACCCGCGCTCGTTTGTGGAAAAAAAACGAATGCCGGCAAGTATCGCGCAAGGAAACTCGTGCTGACAGAGCTGCAATCAAATACAAGCGGGTCGTATTCATTTGTCAAGCTCGGCGGCGCCGGTTAGCAAGCAGACACAAATTGAAAATCTCTTCGGAGTCCTCGTCGGAGTCTACAACCCATAACTAGTACGTGACGGGGTGCGAGAATCTCACCTCGTACGAGTGCGACGGCTCGAGAGCTCTAAGTTATTCATTTGGGTGAGAATTTGCTGCTGATGCGACGGCAGCAACTCCTCGCAGATGCTTGCCCCCAAGCTCCCCCAAAGAACGCACCATCGAGGCTCCAAAAGCCGAGCTGGATGCGAGAGAACGGGAAAGCTACTACAGTGGCAAGGCTAAAATTAGATTTTATTTATTACTGCTTTATTACTACCTATCAGACAGGGGCGGCGAACGCTCTCCGCTCGGAGAGAGGGAGTCGGCCGCACTCACAAACATACGCTCCGTAATGCACTTCTCAACATGTACGAGAAACATATATCGTATGGATCTGACTCGTTGGGTGGCTTCGATACGAACTCGGTTTTCGGTCCCGAGAGCGGAGTTCTAAGCCACATATAGTGTGCGAGGGCTATCTATTATCGAGTCTTCTTAAATAACCGACGAACGCCGTGCCCCCCTCTACGCGAGCAAACTTCGTCCCTCCGACGTGGCCGCTTGAGCCTCAAAGAGAGCCTGGAGATATTCTCGTCTGCATGTCCAGTGGATGGCTCGCGGCTGATTTTGGGAGTCGCAGTTCCCGTCTCCAGGAGTCCGATCGGGGCCGCGACCTTCCACTTGGGGCCACAACCCCCCTGCTGACGGCCCAGTGCTCTGAGAGTACTGCAGAGGGTACTTTCACGTACTCTGCTACGCGGAAGGTTCTTGAAATTGTCCATATGCGGAGCGGTTCCTCGGCCGCGGCAGTGAAGTGCTCTGGCCGCGGTCTTGTACCGAGAAACAGAGAGAAACACAGGCTGGGAATTCCGAGTCACTTGGCTGCTTTCGGATAAGGGCTTGTTTGCTCTTCGCGTAGAAGATATTGAACAAGCAACGGATCCACCAAAAATCGCCGGCAGCGGTCACAGTGTGGGTGGCGAGTCCCAGGAGAAAAAAGACGCAAAAAGCACGTCTAAGTGATAGGAGCCGCTCGCGATGCGTAATCGACAAACATTTATTAGAGCTCTCGCACGGCGTCACTGTTCTTAACTCACTCTCGGGGAACCCACACCGAGCTACAATTCAAGCCACGAGAGAAATCGAATCATCTAGAAAGACGGGCAGAAACGTCGTTGCACAAAGTTGATAATAGAATGCATCGGGTTGTGGAAGTCGCTTGAAGCCGTGACAAGGGAACAAGATTAATTATTAACCAAAACTGCCCAGACTGACACGAAAAAATGGAATCGAGTTCTTCGACGTCGTTAATTTTATGACATACACCGTCGTTGTGGATTTCCATGCTCGAACTGACTTATCGACGACAATTCGCTCTGGTGAACGTGTCAGGAAAGAAATTCGCCTGTCGATTAGATGTTGAGCCTGGGCTCTCGGGTACTGTGGCGCCGTCTGGTGGCAATACCGCGAGACTGGGACTCCCTGAGTTTCAGGGCAGATTTCCTCCATACGCGACGCGCATGCGGAAGCTGAATTCTCCGACAAGGTGCGAGAAACCGGAATATTGATAGGCAGGCTCGGCCGCAGACTCATGCTTTCGGGGAGATGGTTTCCGGGCAGGAGATGCTTACGGAGAGTAGTCGGCGTGAGTATGAAGGCGAAGCAGCTGATCGTCGATAAATAGCTACGCAAAAGTATCGGCAACTCGCTTCTCACAGCAGATCGTTTGGCTTCGATACCTCGCCCCCCGAGTACGAGCAGCGGCCGCCGGCTCATTTTGTCAGCCACACTCAACGGGCGGCTCAAAGCTGCTCAAAAAGGTTTTTGCCTCGCCCCTGCTTAGCAGCACTTGTTAGAGTGGAGCCCAATGAGGACAGGACATGCGAGCTCGCAGTCAGCCAGCAGTCATTGTCGATTTAGATACCAAGATAGATGAATGCAGAACAGATACAGGCTCGTCATAAGGAGCTCTGCTCCCTCTACCTACGATTTCAGAGACTTGGGCTGCCGCGTCGAATCCATTCCTCGTTCACACAGTTTTCGACCCCCGAGAGTTTCTGGAATCCTACGGGAAAGCCTCTAAACGTATTACGAGTCTGGAATACCTCCAGGAGTGATATCTATGCCGATCGAGCGGAACGATACCGGGCGCTCGGTGATATCTCGAAGCAGGTTGTGGGGAAGAATCGCGGGGTCCGGACTCCGCGGGCTTTCGGAAATGACAGTCCATCGAAAATTAGCAACATCTGTTTATTTATTCAATCGACGAGCCGCTCTGGTGGTCGGAATTAGAGAGCCAGAGGCCACGACGCGTCTCTCTCGGGGTTTCGAATATCGGAAATTTATGGTTTTACGATCTGTAGTAGTGCCAGTGCTGGTGGTACTGGAGCCGCTGATGGATCTAGTAGTGACTGCTGGTCAAAAAGCTCAGCTCCTTGCGGTTTTCATTTTGAATCGACTGCTTTGGCCTGCCTCGGTCAGTGGAGTCAGCGAGCGAGCCAGCCTGCCTGTTGGCTCGGAGCTTGCTCCGACGACCAGTCAGCGGGCGACCCGGGATTCAATCGAATCTATTCTGTATTTATTTATGGCTCAGCGTTTAGTCTTGTGGAGCTTTCAGCCTCGTGCGCTTACATATATCAAACGGGGGCCCTTCCAGGTGCTAATCTACTATTAGTGCATCGAAGCAGAGGGACATGGAATTTCGAAGAAAGGAATGAGAGAAAGAACAACATACAATCGGATAGAGTCCTTCAATCGGAGGGTATACGACTCTTGGGCTTGAGCCTCTGGGTCACTTTTCCCCTTCCAGATGATCTCCAGCTCCCGGGGTCAGGTAGAGGAGCAGAGAACTGGTGCCACACGTGGGAAATGTTCCGATCTGTACGTCGGGCTTCCCGATCCTCTGACTCTCCACTCATACGATACAACCCCGATTCTGATCCACAGACCTCGAGAGAGTATCGGGATATCCCCGCGAAACCGAACTAGAATTATTCAATGCGGTCCGAAGCGAGTCGTCGTTCCGAATCCGGTCAAAGACCGCTGGTATTGCGGGACGGATTGTATGGAGCGGAATTCTGCACGGCCTAAGAATCCGCGGCGAATCGGTCGCGTTAGGATGGAAACCCTTACCCGATTCGCGATTCAAAGGGCTGACTTGTACTGAGTGAGTGCGGGTGAGTGTTCCTTTCTGATGGAAGCCTCCCTTGTTCTCCTGAGCTGAGTTCTTTCCTGACAACTAACGCCCTGCCAACGGGAGATAGGAGGAATGGTATTATAAGTGAAATTTTACGATTAAGGTTGTAAAGAGACTTTATGGGCTTCAGCCCTAAGAGAGCTAGGTTGGTTGGCTGCTTGCTTTCTGCCCAGCTGACTGACTGGCTGGCTGGGTCGATGGCTGTCTGTCTGCCCCCCCCCTCTCCGCTCCTCCGACATTAAACATGGATTTTCTATTGTTCATGTCAATGTACACCCATCCATTTATATAGCCGGTCTACAGTGGATACAGTCTCCTTCCATTCCCAAATCGTGATGTTGACAGATAATCTACAGATATCACCGGTTTCGCTCCGATCGTTCTCTATTTCCCGCTCCCGCTTTTATTCCTCAGATTCCACGACGGCTTCAATTTATGAAATGAGAGCGAGCTCATGAGGAGCCACTCGAAGGTAGTTCGACGTTCGTTCATGCGCCACCGGATTCCTCCGTTGTCGAAAATGGAGAGAAATCGAGCTGTGTGTGGTGGAAGTACTCAAGCCACCAGTCAAAAAAAACCGAAGGAAGTACTTGTCTCATGACGAGGAACGGGAGGACCGTTCTCTCGGTCGGCCTTCGGACCAGGAGATGGGACAGAAGCAGCAGCGGCAGTAATAGAAGTAATAGGAGCAACAACAGCGGCAGCAGCTTGCGCAGTTGAACTGCAACACGAACAACAAAGACAGACGGACCCTTTGACAAAAATGCTCACTTTTCGTCGGCATACAAACTCTCCAGCTAAATTGTCACTCATCTGTCAATCAAAGAACAAAATAGAATTCATTTTCGACAGGCTTCGAAAAAACACTTCTTGTTGTGAGTTCGAAACTTCGGGCCTTCGTTTCTGCTGGCTCCATTCGATCTGGCTCCGTTCGTTCGTTCATCCGTCTGTTCGTCCGAACGCGTTCTATTCAGCTCGACTCGAATCTCGTCTCTCTGAGACGAGAGATGAGAGCATTGAAATCTGATATCATTGCTCACTTGTTCCTTCCTTCCTTCCTTGAAGTCTTCGCTCGTTGCCAGTTTTTACCCCGTTCGTTGGCAGTTTGCTCTTCAGCGCATATTTCTGTCGCGTCGAGTCAATAATCAAAATAGGTATAGGCGCGGCGTGGTATGTATCGCGAGACTAGCTCCCGAACCCGGAGGGCTCACGCGGGAGGAATAATCACCCCTGATGATGGGGAATCATTACTTGTCGGTCTCCGTATCGTGTCATTTCTATGATCGGGTGAGAAATCCACAATCGCAGCTCGATCTCGCCAGACGAAATATCTCGTCGCCAGATGCGGCAAGCGTTCTGACAGTTGAAAACGATCGCTGCCTTAAGTCTGATCGAAGACGTTCCAATCATCGTCATCGCCAATAATGGAGATGGTGGTGACGGCGCGGCGGCCGGCGCAATCGGAGCTCTGTCGAGCCGGGTAGCGTCGAAAAGCAAATGCAGGCTTCGTCTATTTTCTCTTTCTTCTCTACAACTAATCCTAGCCGATACGGTTCGTATTTACAGAGAGCGCAAACCGGTTTTCTTCCAAGTCGACCGGAAGATTGATTGATTTACGATTGGTGTATGCAATGGATTTGACTCTGTGTTAGGTCTTTCGCTCGGTCGCCTGGTTTGATTTTGAGCGGCCAAGCAGCACTTTGCTCGCCATCACTAGCCCGCTAGGCAGGGACTGAATGATTCGCTAATCCTGGAGCTGACGTCTCTATGCACGAGCCCGTTCACTTTCTGATTGGACTATCGCTGAGCATGCCACCATACGGTCCATCCGAGTCACGAGGGAACCGAACTGGTTTCGAGCTTTGCTGTTTGTGCGCGGAACACAATACAAGTGGTCCGTCCGAAAGTCCATGGAGTGATCCGCTGATCATTTGGAGAAAATTTAGGCTAATCTTCTGTTCGACCGTCCATGGCCGGCTCGCTCCTCTGCTCGATTTATGAGACTCTGGCAATAAACGTAGCGTTCACTTTGACCGAATTTCATTGCGAGGAGCTTTCGCGAAAAAAATCCAAAGTCCCGCGATTGTTCAATCGGTGTTCCGCGAACGACGCTTGCGGATTACCTTCGCGGATCTATCTGCATCGTCCTCCGGCTCGTCTCAGGGTGCAGTGGAGTGTGAAGACAAGGAGGAGAATATGAGCGTCTCGGTAACCGCAGATAAACTCCACCGTGAGTTACTCCAACGGAATCAATATGTTCATTTATTTTTTCTCGTTTATTGACGCATGAAACTTCTCGCTCGTCACTTTATAGCCATTCTCGGCGAGCAAACCTTCCGGTAAGATGGGATCCGGTATCCCGGAGGAGGAACGACGAATAAATATCGGGTTGATAGCGTTCACGCATGAATAGAGCAAATTCGAACAATTCGTAGAGTGTTGGTCCTGATTCTCTGCTGGCACTTCGGCGTGAAAAATTCGTTCCTTGTTCGCGCTCGGGAGAGTGTGGAGGGACAAGAAGCGATGTTCTTGCTCAGATCCCGGGTCCGAGTCCTAGTCGCATTCGCCAACCTCTGACGGAGGGAGCGTGACACGCTCAACGAAGCTGCGGGCTAATGCAATTCAAATGGTTCTACTTAAGATTCGTCGGATTTGATTCAGAGTTTCGACCTCGGTTGACTTCTTCTGCTTCTGGGAAGTCATTTGTCATTTTCTCCCCTGAACCACAACTGTTGCGTCCCAATCTCACCACAAAATAGACACCAGAATCTAGACGACGCCGGCGGCGACGATGCGGAGCTGCAAACTCCGAGATGAGTAAGCTCGCCTCCAACGGGGGAGGGGGGAGAAAAACAGCGGGACGGAGATCCAGTCGGGGATCGATTTGGATAACTCGATGGTCAAGTCGTTCCTTCCCTCTCCGTCAGGGTTGACGCATGTGCTCTCCTGCCCGTGCATTGACGAGCGCGATTAGCCCATGGGCTCGCGCAAAATACGAAATGAAACGTGCGGTAGACGAGCCGATGCAATGACAGTGCAGAACAGTTCAACGGTTTGGCAGACGACGCCTGATTCGAGATAAGCCTGAATTTTGTACAGATAAGCAAGGGAAGGGCCAGGCTCAACAAACACTCGAATGAGTAGAATCTTATCTGGAGCGGTGCGCGATTCGTGATTCTTTTCGGGCCAAGTTGTCTGTATGGTAGCAGGCATTCTTTCATGCCGGTACGGAGTTCGTAAGTGTCGTTTGCTCGAAGAGGCTTTAATAGCAAGCAGCTAAGCATTACCGCACAGTTTGGTTATCTTCAGCCTTTGGTCCTTTTTCGAGGTTATATTGAACAGCCAAAGGCGCTAGTTCTGCTGCTGCTGCTCCTGCAAGAGGGGTAATTCCATCTTGTTTTGCCGCTACATTTAACCCCGTATGTATCGAGACTCAAGCATCAGATGAGTTACAACCCCTTCTTCGTTCGCGTAGGAGCATGGGACCACGCAGCCAGGCAGGCGGGAGGGAGTACTCTTCTATCATTAAAGGTATTAATCTTTGAGGGCAGCCCCCCCTCTCATCTCCTTGCCGTACCTCACTTTAACTTACCTCGGCGTACCTACGACCACCGCCACCCACCCCTACGAGATCGCACTGCTCATCTCTACGACCGATTGGAAGGCCATATTTTAAAGTTTCAATTTCTGAGCTCTCTCGAACGAGTTTATTCGGGCTTCGGAGCAGCAGAGTCAGTGCTGCTTCTGCTCTCGATTCCGAGCCTCGAGCCGCAGAGAATGCTCCGAGCATTGCCGCTGCCGCCATAGGCTTCAGCCCCGGTGCTTTCTTCATTCGGCTGAGAAGAAAAATTACTTGGGCGACTTCATCAGTGGTGTGCTTGTAGTCAACCGGCGACAACAAGAGGTGAAGGAGCGGAACACTCGATAAATACACACTCGAACGAATTGAAGAACCTCACAAGAAATAATGTACTTCGATCTCCCAGGCTCCAGTTGATGTAATAGTTTGCTCGGCGACTCGCATGCATGTCCGCTTGCGGTGACTTGGTAGACTTCGTTCGCGACGACGACGTTCCACATGCTCTCTCTTCTCAACAGTTTTGAGTCTAATGGTGCGTCGAACATTACGAGATGTTCGACATGTGCGCTGCATTGTCCAGAGCGACTTGCGGAGTTTATCAGCAAGTTTGCGACAACCGACAGAGGGACAGACCTCACTCAATGACGGTCGCTCGTTCGGCAAAACTCGCTGACTGACTTCCCGGGCTGCTTGATACGCTTCATCGACTCGATAGGCTTCAAAGCTAATATTGGAACTCGCGCTGCAGTTGGGCAAAACGCTTCAGAAATGCACAGCCCCGTAGCCGCGACTAAATTCCTCGCAGTGTTCGCTATATATGAATGCTATTAACTACTGCACGAACTGTCTGCACTGACGGCCGAATGAACTGACTGACTGACGGAGTGGGAAATAAAACGACTTGTCAAACAAGAGAGCTGTCACTTCAAACGAAAGGCGCCAATGGTGACGTTCTTCAAGTGAATCCTTGTGGTCTGGCGGAGGAACGGAGAGCGTTGAATTTTCGGAATCTGTGCGCTCGACTCGATCCGATTTGCTTTCCAACTCCGACAGATCAGATACCAGGAGAATACAATATGGATGAGCGGAGACGAAAGTTCTCCTGGTAATCCTCGAAAGAGGGGGCCGTTCTTTGACAAGGAGCAAACAGTAAATCAACTCTACAGATGGCTAACCTGTAAAGAGTGTTTACGATCGAACCGCCTCGCAAGACTGTTTCCGAAGAGGAAAAGGGAGCAGCGGCGAAAGACGACTATTGCCTGCCAAGTTGTTATTTGTTCTTTATTTCATATCAGCGAGCAACCGAACCAGCGACATAATCCTCTAGGCCAGCGAGTCTACCGAAAGTTACCCACCTACATATATCGAGAGATGTGGCTACCGGAGAGCGAACGACTCCAAGTGGACGACTGCGCTCCGATTGCTCGGCTCCCTCACGGAATGGTGTTCTTATAGCTCCGGTCACAAGCGACCCTCATTATTTTAGTCTGTTTGCTCTCCTCGTAGGACTCTTTTGCTCACACAGCATACGCTTGTGATTCGATTCCGCATACGGGGACTCCTGACGGAATTTTTCGAGTTGGCGAATCATCGAAACTCTTTGATATTGAGTCCGGGCCCACCTGGTCTCCCCGAGAATCGTCCTGGGAGCGATCCGACCGGAGGAATCGAATCTTTTAGTGGATCGAGTTTTTTGTCGGTCGGTGGCCGAAGCTGGCCGAGCATCTTCCCCCCTCATTTTCTCGTATCTCTGGATTGTCATAAACCTTGCCATCCAGCGGAACCTCGGAGCATTCATCCATCTATCCATCTATACGTCGGTCCTCGCTCGACGGGCGGGCATCCGAAGGCGCTCAACTGAAGCCCAATAAATCCTCCAGCATAAAATTTGACTTATTGCTCTGGTCTAGTTCCTAGGGGAGTTGGTTGGTTGGTTGCTTCATCGGTTGGTCAGTTACTCCGTCAGACGATTCGCGCGCCTGGCGGTCTAACTGGACTTCGCAATATGCTTTGCTACTCACTCACTCACTAGCTCTGTGACTACTACCAAGAAGAATTAGCTTTACGACCTGCTGCTGCTGCCGTGGCAACTAATCTAGGCGGGCTTATGTTTTACTGGCGCCTGGACAGCCTCTTTTCGAGAGTTGTTTGTGAGCGCCAACTCCGTTGACGGCTCACTGATAAAAAGAGGAGAACTAGCTCCTCTCAATTCCTCCCGCGGATTCGTCGCGGGTCACCGCTTCCAAACTGGAATCAGGAATGTTTTCGATTCTTCCGTAGATAGGGTGAAAGTACCCGCTCAACGTAGCTTCTTTTTTCTAGTGGGAACCGTCTCCAAGCACCGAACGCTAATCAGGGACTCAACAGAAGTTCAAGCCCCAATCAGTTGATGAACGGACATGCCGTGAAAAAGAGCCGTGATGATCTCCCGACGAGCAACGAAGTCACCAATGGTCATGGTAAGATCACGGCAACTTAAAAAAGGAATTATGCGGGGGATTCCCAAGAAGGCAGGGTTTGTCTTGCGTCTTTGAAGTCCTCGAATATCGCTCCCGAGTCCCTTAGCTCGGGCTTACCCCTACGAGAGTGGAAATCCTGACGTCCATACGGTCGAGCCGTGGGCGAAAGTGGAGAAATCAATTCCTCGCTCGCTCGTGAAGAAAGAGAGAATGCGAGAAACCGGTCAAAGAATAAGAACAACTCCACTCCCACATCTCACCCTTCAACTCTGCTTGCGTTTGGTGTGTGCAAGTCCGTGTGCGAAGCAGAGCAGGCACTTAAGCTATTGAATTTCACCACCGAAGTCAGCGGCGGGAAGAGCGAATGCCGCCCTCAATACCTCAAAGAGCTAGGCAGAATCTGAATCAAAGGGTTTGAATTATTGGTATCAAAATTAAGTCTGACGTTGGCTTACTTTTGAGCGAAGCGGAAGAGGAGGAAAAAATCACGGGTGAGCGCTCGGCTCAGCTGAAAGCATTCTCTTTCTCGCGGCAGCTGACATCTCAAACTTTATATTGAATGACGAACTGTTCAAATTGATCAGGGAACGGGTAGATTAGGGAGCTACCGGGGAATTCGAACTTCGTACTGGATTCTCTGCAGCCGTCCCAATCATGTCGCCGAATGTTTTCTGTCCACTGAATTTTCCCGGTATATCGTTCGCGCCTCGAAACATCGAGTGAGTCGACTGGTCGGCGTGGCGCGTCGAGAACGAGCGAGAAAGTTCTGTGTATTGAGGAAATATATTTCATCGGTCCGCGAGAGAATCCGCTCCGGGGATTTGGTTCCATTCTCGAGGACGTGGGAAGGAGCTCTCAAGGAAAAGGAATTTATCATTTTTTTTCCGATTCTTACCCTCTTTTTGGTGTACTAAGCTCCAAATTAGCTTCAGGAGTGTTCGCTTCTTTTATCCTTCCTCATCCTTTTTGGCGCCGACTCCGGGCTCAGAGAAGGGTTTGAAGAATGACGGAATGTGGCTGTTGCCATTTGGCTGGGATTACATATCTCACGCCCATTGACTTTCGCATTGAGCGCTCGAGTCTCGGCGGAGCGAGAAGGCAACCCGAGCCGAGAGCAAAGAAATCCACTGGGGTGTGGATTTTTTGAAGATTTTCCTTTTGTCCTTTCATCGAGCACTGTAAGCGCTCCTCAGCTGTTCGGGAGTGAACTCCCCCGCCGGTCGTCTACGACCATGGTATCGTCTTTGACGAATTGTCGAGAGCGGCTCGAGCGTTGGAATTGTTCGAGATCCGCCGCGAAATCGGACCACTGTCAAGAACAACATAGGACGTTGTCGGTGATTACAATGGTTGCGTGCAAACCTTTCCAGACAATCGGAAGAAATTGGCTGAGATTGCGCCGCGACACTTCGCTCGATCGGGCTGTGGGTAGACGAGAATCAAGGGATGTGAGCTATACGAAGGAATATGCATCAGCACCAAGTTCTTCTTTTCAAAGTTCAAAGTTGTTGCGGAGTTAGAGGAAGGCGATAAATATGCTGCCTGGCATCCCAGCTCGCTCACTTGCTTGCCTCCGCTAAGTGATCAAGACGACGTCGTCGACGAGGAGGAGGGGGAGGAGGAAGGAAGATGGGTATGGGGACTTGGGGGGATTCGAAGGTGCACCTACTTAGTGCGCCGGCGACGCCGCCGTTTGTCTACGGGGCTCGGAGTTCGGAACAAACAGACGCAGTCCCATTTGAAGTCGTTGACACCCAAGTCTCCGCTCCGCTGGAACGCACGCAGAAATCGGTGAAGCGAGCTCCGATCATCTACGGGAGCTCAGGTCGCGGTGTATTGACGTGTTGATGTCGTCATTCGAAAATACCCTTACCCGAATGAATTTCGGATCCCATCGGTGAAGCCCCGATCTGAGAAGTGTTTCGGGTTTCCGCGTTATCATGATTTGGGTTCTATTTCTGGATTCACGAGTTTTCAAGCCTGGTTGAAATCTCGAATCGTATCTCGTTGGGCAAGAACCGATGCGGAGCTAGAGCCGACGCTTCCCCTTTTTCCTGCACACGCGTGCGGATTGCGAGATCGGATGAAATATCTTCAGCTGTCTCGCGACAGGCCCCGTGGCTCTCTGACTAACTAACAGCGCAGGTAAACAGGAAGTCGGCTCGCTGCCTCATTTCGTCGGCGGTGGCAATGGCGGCGGGAGCGGGACTTGGAGTGGAGCGGAGTTTCAGCCGGCTCTTCCTTTTGTTCCGTTCAACTATATCAATGTAAATATATTCAATATGCAGCATCACATCTCTTCGCTAGCTCGCAACTACCTTAACCGAGTCGGCGACGATGACGCAAGGGCGTGCTCCCTCGATCCCCTGCCAGTTTTAACGAATCCTTTCTCTTACTCCCTACTTGTTGTCTGCGTTCCACCAGATATCGTAAGCGATGCACATAGATTATCACAAACAGAGCCGAACGCTTTGACAACAAACACCTGAGTTAGAACGGAGATTCAAATTCGGTCCCCGAGTAAGTCCGCTGCCAAGCGATGGAGAGAAAAAGTATTTCCTTTCTCGGCAAATCAGCAGTTACATCTCGAGTGTTGATCGATGGTTTTCTGCCGGTCTCTGAGGATCGGAACGTTGAGTCCGAAATCTGCACCTACACGTTGAGCTTCTTTTCCCCTGCTGATTTCCGCTGGTCGTGGGCGAACGACGGCGACGGAGACAGCGAGAGTCTCAGAGATCGACGATCGGCCGAACGGACTGACAGATTGATGGAGACCAACCGAGAGAGGAAGCGGAGAGATGCAGAGACAAAGCAACTCGGGAGCGAGTGAACTTGAATGAAACAAAGAATGAAAATCTGTTTATCTGTTGTGTCTTCCCCCGTACCACTTTCGTTGTGCGGATGCGAGTGTGTCTGCATTTGAATCTTTTCAAGCTTTTTTTTATTTTAGAACAGCCGACGAGCACGCGTTGCTTGCCTACCACTGTCAATAGGGCAAGGCAAGCTGGCAAGGCTTGCCAGCTCGCCCGTCAGGCGGCAACTCGCCGCGGGCCCATTGAAGAGTCGTTATCGGGCAGCTCGTGAGCGAGCGCTTTCTTCTTTTCGCTTTTTCACTCAGAGGAAAAAGTCGCTGCCGCTCTTCTTGGTTTTCTTTCTCTTTTACTGATTGCTGGATGGATGGCTGGCGAGCTCTCGGACGAACCGACCGACTGCTGGCAGAATCAATTCCAGTCCTCGGAGCTTGCTTGCGCGAAAGGCCATCCATCTCTGTCGAATGCAAAGCAAAATTAAATGTCTGCCTCTTCGAACTCCAACGCCATCGTTGCCAACGAGAGCTCTGCCCGCGCAACTGCCTGCGCGCCAGCCAGTCATCATTGCGTTCAGGGGGCTCGCTGTCTTCGGATATCAGAAACAAAAACAATCTTGAGCGTTTGGATCGATAAGTACCCGATTAAGAAGCGAAATTCCCTGGATCCCGTCGTGGGCTCATGTCTGGAAAAGGTTTCGACTTGAATCAATGAGAAGCACCGGCTGAGGATTTCCGGGAGAATCCTGATGTAGGAACGGATCTCTTGATTTCCGAAAAATAAAGTTGAAGAACATAAAGTGAAGACCCGACGACAATGCAGGTGCGATCACGATATCGTGGCGGAGTATCTCTGCGTGCTTCACGCTAGCGCCCATCTGTGCTATCTCGGCCCGGTTCGGAAAGAGAAAAGAAAATATCGAGCGGAAACAGATTTGAATTTAAATTCCAATCGCCCTCAAGGAGGAGACGGAGTCAGAGGGAGAGGAAGAGTGCTACGCGTAATGGCGATGCGTCGTATCGGGGGGATCATTTGAAAAACGACAGCGAATATCTCTGAAAGACAGTCGCCCACTTCGATCATAAAATAACATGAGGAGAAACGAGGGAAGAAAACGAAAAAAAAGGCATAGATAGAAGACCGCTGCTCGGCTCATTCGAGATTTTTTCCGACGGTGGTGCCGCCGATGAAGCTCACGACTCGTGAAAGAGCATTAAACTTTACGAGCAGAAACCAACCGCAGTGCTATTGTGGCGCGAGTTCCGAGTCTTCCTGAGCTAGACAACGATGGCCAGGACGAGTTCCATCCACCCGTCGGTCTGTCTGACGATCCATGATATGTTTTTCTCTCCCGTTCGACTGTTTGACCGCTCTTCTTTCATACATCCATGGACTTCTTTCCGCGGATCGGTGGCTTCGTCGCAGTCTATGAAGTTTGAAGTTTATAATCGTCAGGGACCCCTCAGTAGTGTTTTATTTTTCTATCCTCTCAGGTGACAATGCGAAGGTTTCCATGATGAGTTCGCAGCAGCAACAAGCGATCGCCGCCGCCCAACATCTGCAGTTTCTTTCTCAGCTTCATCCTCAGCTTCAAAACCAACTACACAGCCAAATGCCTTCAGGAATTCACCAGCAACAAGCAATTCTCAACGCAGTGGCCATGGCAGCGAACCAGGGTCTATCAGCGGCTCGCTCGACAAGCTCCGCCAATAATTGTAACGCAACTACGACCAAGTACGTTCCCACTGACTTCGGTAGATCGTAGAGTTTCCATCGACTTCGGTGGACGGTAGAATTTTCACCCTAGCCCGAGGGATTAGTACGCTAGAGCGGCAGCCGTGGTCTTGGACATCCCGGCGGCCGGGCTAAAGTTTCGGAAGAATCGAGATAACCTCGAATTAAGGTTAAACTTTAGATGGAGGAGTCGCTCCGTCATAAGTCCGCCTTAGCGTTCAGTGTGCCGTTCGTTCATATATCGATTCGTTCATTCATCAGACAAAAGCCCTTAGGCTTAGACTGATTTATTAATTGGGATTAAAAAATAAATGGACGACAACCAATTGGTGATGGAGATTTTGGCAGGGTCGACAGGCCCCGCGAATGAAAAAGCCAATCAGGGCAACGGAGAGAGAGGCGCAAGAGACAGAGAGTAAAAAAACTTGCGCGATGAGGAACGCCGGTGATGGGACCACAGATTCAAATTTTTTCTCGAGCTCCTCGCCCTCAACGAAGGAAAACCCGACTCGGGTCCGAATCCTCGACTGGCGCGAATCGGGATCAAGAATGAAAACAAAACGCTCTTCCTAATCATCATTCCTCCGAGGAATTCTTCCTCGGGAGGAATTCCCAATCATGGAATTTCCAGCGCCATACCTCAAATATTCACTGGGTCGATAGAATCAATCATCCGTTTGTTTGATCGATCGATCTTTTGTCCCTGAGTCCGCTCGTCTCACCCAGACATTGTTCTTTTACATAGACAAACCGTCCTCGCTCCGAGCACGAAGAACATTCATGTACCTGGAGGAACGCCGACGATGTTTTTAGTTTCGGCATACGAGTTGTCATTGCCGCTAACATCCTGGTCCCCATTCAGATATCATGCGGATTCGCCAGCGAAAACGACAATATGGCTTTGACTCATTTGCTAAAACGATCTCCATCGACCCTCTAAGTATATTAATCATCATTCGCCAGTGGAATCGTACAGGCCGTTGTTTTTTGACAAGACATTCAGAAGCAAAATCTCGACTGGACGCTCATTGATTTCGACAAGACACTGCTTGTTACGATCGTCAATTCATGTCCTCGATCTGAAACGTTCTCGAGAGACCGCGCATCGACCTCGAACGTCGAGGTATGATAATTATAGTTCATGCTTGACGTCAAGTCTGAATGTAGAAGTCGAATGCAAGAACTCGAAACTGACTAAGAAACATGCTGCTCCTTTCGGCTCTCAACAGCATCCCAGTTCCTCGACAACCGAAGGAAATGGCATAGTCAGCAGGGACGGAGCTCACCTTCTCGGGGGCATACCTGGACCGGGTTTTCGTTATTTCGTCTGGATACTTTCTGAGTCAAAGATGCACCACGTAATCTCCACACACGAACATTGTTACGCTGTTTATAGCTGATACCGCCAGGAATTCATACCCGATTTAAGCCTCTGCTCTAGCAGGATGGCTTTCGAGCAGTGCATCCTGGTCTCAGATAGACAACCTAGCCTCCATTCATAGACAGTCCGACGCTCTTCCTTCCCAATACCTGCCTGATGGAGAACGGAAGATTGCGAATCGAATGCTGAGAGAAAACATGCTTAATCACGACCGTCGAGACGAGAAAGGTGCCGGAAAGCGTCACAGGGAACTTAGGGGGAGGGGGCTGGGCCACCCTGAGTTCCGTGAATGACGGCAAATCGCGTAGCATGTGTCACTTTGCTGGTTGTTCCGCCTAGCTGGTTGACTGGTGGTCCCTGTTTCGTCCACCGCTGTTGTCTAGCGCGGAGCAGTTAGCCTTTGGCTACGTGATTGTGCCTCTGCAAGCATGAATTGTCGACATAGTTGTTGCAGTAGCAGCAGCAGTGGTGGAGGTGGCGCAGCCTGGGGCGCAAATTAACAGCAATATAAATGCACTGAGGTAGACTTGGCCTGACTGAGATGTGGGCGGCGGAGTCGGGCCGGGGTTAATAGAACTTGGTTGCTCGGTTTCTGATTAAACGAAGGGACTCGCCACCCATTCACTCACTCATGCCAACGACGAAATCACACGCACAAAAGCAGAAAGTTTTAGACGAACGTCATCTCCACGAATTTCGGGTCTATGAATTATCTCTCTCTACCTCTCTGCCTACCCCCGAGGATTTCCAGCCTAAGCGCCGAGACGCTCCGCAGACTTTGAATCGCTACGACTCCGGCCGCTCCATAAGCGAGGCTCCCGATCGCGAGCACAACGTATTCGAGCGCAATACGGAGATGAAGAGACGACAAGTAGCCGGAGAAACGCATCGGAACTGGCTCGACTGGGACAAGGAGCCTAAAAAATTGTGGCGAGTGGGAATTTAAAAAATGCAAAGACAAAAACCCTCAGCTTCGGAATGACGGCGCGGTGGGGGCAAGCGCGTGGCTGGGCTCCAGCGAGTGGAGAGCTTTCTTAGGAGGATGTAAACGCATAGTCGGAGACCACTCTGCCGACCATCTGGCGCTAAGTACCACGGCAAATAAACTTTGCTCGGCGAGGAGTTAAAAATGGAACGTTCGTACTGCCATTCCAAGACGATGGCGCCCGCCCGCCCTGACGACTGTATGTTGAACAGCCCGACTGATTGCGATAGACGACTCACGTTCCCGCCGGTAACGCGAGCAGCCGAGCGTGAGGGATTCTCGATTGAAAGATAGGAGTTTTTTTCCGCACAGTATGTTCCGAGCCGCGCCACCGGTGTGCTTGCATTGCACTTTGATGCGACGGTAGCGAAAAAAAATCTAGCGTGGTGGCTTTCGAGCGAGGGGTTATCTTTTCTTCCACCGGGTCTTCATCAATCTTCGGTCCCATATATCACCAGACGAGCCGTAGACCTCCGGCTCTGCTCTCCGTTTGCTCCGTCTTCCTCGTGCTCTTTTTTTTTGAGTAAATTCTTCAAAGATTAACACAGTTCATTGCATTGGGGCAACCCCACCCAGCTAGCGATCCAGTCCGCGATTCGGCCCGAGCGACCAACCGAGGAAGCGCCCGCCCGCCCGCTTGCCTGCCTGCGAGCCTTGCAGTCAAGCCGCCAAAGCATGAAGGGGTCGGTGGGGGGCGCAAAGACAAAATGATTGTCAACAAAGTTCCACACCCACCCGCAAGTCAGTTGAGCGGGCAGGCGGGCGACTCGCCGGCCGGGAAAGTGTGGCAGGAAAGCAAGCAAGCAAGCGATTTCGCACACAGGAAGAACAAGAAGAGTGAAGACACATAGAATTTCGCCCTCTCATCCCGGATTCTGCTGACGGCAGCGCTGGACAGATTCAGCACCGAACATTCTCTTGCGGTGCGAGGTGGAAGAGAGCGAGTTTTCAGGGGTCGACGTCACACCTCCTACACGTCGGTTGCCGATGCGTGCGATAATTGTTTGAGAATCGATCGGGCGCCGTAATTCGACTAATCGTACGTTGTTGACGCCGCGTTTTTGCGTTCAAATGTCAGTTTAGCTCCAGTATCAATGATTGTGACCTTTGACGTGACTACAGAGGTGAAGCGGCACGCGTCGCCGATCAAATCCCCCGAAAACGAGAGAGATATAAATATTTTTGAAGATCGCGTGAGCGCCCATCACTTCTCTCGCGTTTCGTTGTCAGGGCCAAATGCGTTCGAAAGCCGCAGCCGAACCGGATGAGACCTAACAGTGGGGGATCGTAGGATTGAATGCCTTTCGTTTATCTCGATGAAATCGAAATTCGCTCTTTTCCCTAGTTTTCGGAACGAGAAGCGATCTCCCGTGCGACCCTAGACCTTCATCGGCGGTAGCCGAGGGGATGCCGTGTATGTGCCGAATTATTGGATACTTTTCGCTTAATGCACGTCGAAGCATCTTTCCGATGGAGACTGCGGCTGCCTGCTCTCGCTCGAGCCTTTTCGGTGGCATGAACGCACAGGAGAGAGTGCGAGCTCGCGCGCGCTGGTGGGCGGCGATTGGGCGGCCGCATAGGGGCGAGATGTATCGAGTACACATCCTCACAGCCTTGACGGGAATATTCTTGAGTATCGACATATCGAATATTCCTCTGTCTGAGCGAGCTAAGCCAAGCCGAGTTGCACTAGGCTTAGAGCAGCGGCAGCAGCAGATTTTTTCTCCACCGCTTCCACCAGTCAACTCGTCGGAGAAATAAGGCGGACAGGTGGAGGGATGGATGGACCGATGGATACTTGCTCCCTTCTCGTCGTCGACCAGGACTGATACGCCACGCTATGGTGCATCGGAAGCCGCGACTGCCAGGGGAGCGCACGACAATCCGTGTCAGATCAGACTCCCCCGGCGAAGGGAGCGATCTAGCTCGAGCTCATATCTTCCGACGGGAACCTGCTCCTCGATATTTGGGTTTATTGGCCGCTCGCGGAAACCACCGACGAGAGGGCTCCATCTCAGTCAGGGGTTTCACAAACAAAGTCCGACCGAATCGGATGCACTCGATGAGAGATTCTCGAAACCCGACACCGGAGCTTCGGAAATAGCAATTATCTCGGTTCAAGACGCATTTTCTTTCATCTGGTCGGGGTCATGTCCTCGCTCATAACGATCCTGCTTCAGAGTACGCTTTGCGATCGCATCAGGCTAAGCTATCTATAACTTCTGATTGTTTCATTTCCAGGTCGGGCGAACAGTTGCAGACAGAGGAGTCGCCAGCTCCGAGCAGAAGCTCCTCGGAGCCTCCGGCGCTGAATTTGAGTAATCAGAGGGCGATGAGTACTCACAGCGAAAGTTCGGATGAAGTTGCTAGAGAATCTCCGATGAAGGACGACCCTCTAGATGAGCGAAACAACTCGACCGCGTCTGTCGAATTGCTGCTCAGGAACATACAAGCACTCTTGCGGGTTGCGGCCGAAACCGCGCGGGACTTCGAGCGGAAATCGGTGCTCGAAAAGAGTAAGTTACTCAACAGCTCTCACTGGTCGGGTGAAGATCCCAGTCATAGGGAATTAGAGAACGAAGCTTGGCCGGGGAGACGTCTGATTGAAATTATCCTACCTGGACTTGCTACGGTCTCGATAAAGAAGTTGAATTGAGCAAGTCGCCTCATCGAAAAAAAACATCGAGGCGAGATTTCGAATTTCTGCTCAAAGACCGCCAAGATAAGATTTGCATACGACGGAGATTTAGGTGGTTGGTCGGCCGGTCGGTCGGTCAGGAGAATGGTCGAATGCTCGCTCGTTCTCCCAGTAGGTTCCTCTGCCTTTGGTCCGTCTTTCGGTCGACTGACTGGCTAGCGACCGGTCGATCCAACCATCGACTCGGGTCCAGCAAGAGGAAGAGAGAAGAGGTGGAAAAATCAACTGCCTACCGCTTAAAGTAGGAAGGAAGAAAGAAAGGAAGAGATAGACAATATCTCCTGGAGGGGAGGGACGGGGATGAAAAGTGAAAGTAGAGGTGACTCAGGAAAAGCTGGATAAGGAACGGTCAGGTCATTTAAATCTTTTTTGTTCTCTCCATCGGTGCCCGAGACTTCGAAGAAGGCTCAGACTGTTCGAAACTCTTATCGGTCAACCGCAGAATGAATACACATACTCGAAGCTAGGGACTAAGTCGGTTTCGCGAAATCGTCCAAGGTTATCTCTCTTCGTATGAGCCATTGAATTCGGAGAGCCGACGAACGTTCCTCGCAGTCGCTTCCCCGATTTCGTGCAGCGGAGGGCACTCGCATGACCACAGGAGAAGTCGATACGAGACATGACAGAAAGGGAAAGAGAGAAAGAGATTCCGGCTTGAGCAATAAAATATGGCTGGTGACGTTGTCTCCGCCGACGACAAGAAGCATTAGAAGGGAAGAAAGACCGTACCGTGCCGCTAAGCAGCGTTAAGCGGCGACTCGGTACCGTTAAGACGAGGAATCGTGTTTTTGTCGTGTCCGGGTCTTACCGCTTAGAGGAGCTCTTCCGTACTGTTCGGCGCCAATGCGCTCGCTGTCTGCGTAGCGGGTGGCGCTAGTCAGCAGCGCAGCCGCGATAATGGAGCAGCTTTACGATAAAGCTTATCAGCCTCAATTAACTTGGGAGAACACATACATATGCGGACAGACTCTTGGGCTTGCACACCCTCAATCAGTCGATGGAGGGAAAAAAGAAATACCGAAGCGTCCTCACGAACGAACGAGAGAAGACTCATGTCGATTCGGCAGATGAAGTTGTTTGAACCTCAAGTTCCTCTGAGTCTCCAGCGTAGGTCGACTTGTTCGGACTCACTCGCTAAGGGAATGATTTGTATGTATTTTCCAGCTCAGCTAAAGATGGAGATCGAGAAGGAAAGAGAAGGCCGATTGAGTCTCGAAAGACAATTGGGAGAAGCGATAAGATTAAGAGGTGAGTACCATGAAAGAGGAGACTGACCTCTGGTGACACGGCTAACACTCGATCGGAGCTGCATCCTTCCGACTCTGGCTCGGACATCCGACTGCTATTTCACGCCCCATCCGGCTGAAGGAAAACGGCAACCAGACTTTCCTCCCATCGGGAACCAAGGCAAATTCGGTTCCCGACGGAGGTCGCTCCCTGTTCCAGATTCACGTATCCGAGGACCCATGTGGAACGGAATGTGAATCCGGGAAATTTTTTTTTGATTTCGACAGGCGATCGATGGGGCTGTCTCTCCGAGCACAGTTATGAACATGGAACCAGTTCATGTAGATGAGATCTAATCGAGTTTATCAGCCTCTAAAAATTGGAGAAAAACGAAATGTTCGATTTCTCTGACCCGAGTACCCACCTGGTCTGCGTCGTTGTCCAGAGTCGCCGCTTAGAGAATGACCGAGATGACCAAAGTCCGTTTCCCCGTCCGAATCTGAGAGATTCAAGTGCTGATAATTTCCAAAAAGACTCCTGATTTTTACGAGTGCTCCCCCTTCCGTAAGGGGTTTTGAGGCTGAATTCTCTTTCGGCAGGATTGCCAGGGAAATAAAGGTTTTCGCTTCTCGATCGGGACATTCCCAATATGGGATGCCTTTTCCCCCTTATGGAGCTTCGAAAAGCTGGATATTATATTGAGCGATGCCACCTGGTTGGCTTGCTGACGGACTGAGTACGCGAGCTTCCATTACAAGTTCGATGAAGGCTCGACGGTGAGTCAGTCCTCTTCTTCTTTGGAGGGACAAGCGGAGACGACGAGGAAGAAAATGGAGTATGGAATTCTCTAATTGCCGCCAATCCATCATCTCTGAAGAGCAGAGAGATGGACACAAAAAACCTTCACTCTCTGTCGGTCGGACCGTCAGTCCGCTCGCTCGCTCGCTCGTCTGCCCCCTTCCTCCCCAATGGAAGCGGAACCGTGCCGCACGGGAGATTGAAAGGGAAAAACTCTTTTGCGCTCGCCCTAACTATTGTATTCAAGTTCCTCCTCAGTCTCGTATATTGGACGGACCGACAACACCGAAGTTTCTCAGCTGACTCTGCCGCACTCGGCTTGTCTGATCGTTGCGAGTGATTCTCGACCGGAGGGAAATCATTACTCAATCGAAATTTCATAGGAAATATCTCGGCCCTTCGGAAAATGTCCCTGAAAAATATTAGGCACTCGCTCCTCCGACCGGGAATCCGAGTCCAGCCCGGGGAGCTATCGGATAAAAAGTTGAAAAAGAGAGGGGAAGAAGAAGTAGCAGCGTATGCAAAGAAATGATACGTTGGATTCGATGCCTGCCAGGAGGGTTGGGCAAGACGGCCATCGGAGCGTCGAGAACGGATTAAATCCTTTTGTTCGAGACAAGCGGTGGTTGAAAATCCAGACGGATCACAGACTTGTGTGTCAGTGTGTGCGAGCCGCCGGCAGCACTGCCGCTGCTGCTGCTAAGTCTTGCAGGGGTTCTGCCCGTTTGCTTTGCTTCTTTGCCGCATAGCCTATGCCAAACTTTTCTGAAGACTCAGTCAGTCAGTCGATCAATCGCTCACTAGCTTGCTTGCTTCTTCCTTCGACTTGGGGAACGGACCGACGTAAGAACTGTCGGGCAAAAGCTCGAGGGGTCAGTCAGCTGGTGGTCGCTGCTATTGACTCGAGACTCAATTCGATCGGAAGCCTCCTAACACAATGAGATTGAAAACCTATAGGAATACGAGATTGAACGCTGTCCTGATGAATCGCTGCTGATTCTTTTGTCTCCGAGTTCATAAAACTCGATCGCTCTTCTCCTCGTTCGCTCGGGAGCTCGTCAGTAAGTTACTGTCTTCCTCTGGAGGAGCGCGATTGATTCAGAATCTGAGACTGAGAGTGGACAGTTGTTGACATTTTTTTATGAGCAGCGTTTGTTTTGTGTCCCATGTGTGCGCGCGTTTCTTCTTCTCGTAGAAAGAGTGCCTTTTAGGCTATTTTTCTGAAGAATTTACGAGAGGGAGCGATCGTTTCCCACTGCCCCGATCCGTTGCCAGCCCGCGGGAATCGCGTGGTGCTATGCTGTCTCTCGGTTGTCTCTCGTTTTTTCTTTTCCGTCCATGTTCTCATAGATACATCCCTCTGAGTCCGTATTTCTTTTTGTTCCTCTGACGAAAAAAAACACCAGCCACCGAGATATCGGATATTTACGAGACAACATGCGCGCCCACAATCGAGCAGCCGGACCGAAAACGATCGAAAAGGAAAAACAGATCCACTAGCTTCGTCTGTTCGGAGTTCCTGATCCAGGGGGCTGCTCAGATTTTCTAGTATCAACTGACTCCGACTGTCAACTGTCAGCGATTCCACACCTCGAACGTGATCCTGGAGACGGAAAGATCAGATTATTCCATCCTCGAATTTCCCGTATTCGCAAGAGGAGTTTCCCGCGTCCTAGGTTGGCACCGAGAATTTTCACTCGCAACACTCTCGCTCGTGATTGGTCCGTCCTGGTCGTGTGTTGGACGCTCCGGGAACTTCTAATTGAATTCGGGAGCGAACTCAGAACAGACATGGCAGGAATTGATACGTTCTATTTTTTGCTCATATGCAGTATGCATATACAGGCTCGATGAGATACCTGTGTGTCCGCATGTTTGAGCCTGGGCGTACAGCCTTTGAGAGAGTTTTCGACTTTCTCATCAGAGATCTCCATAGACAGACGCTGTGGCCTTCGTTGCAAGAAGAGCTGAATGCAGCCTAATCAGGTACTCGATCAAAATGTCTTACAGACGGCGGCAGCGGCAACAAGCCTCCACTGTTCCACCGGATCACCAAAAGCTCGTTACGCATTCATAAAAATTCTTTTCACAGTACGACGATACTCTCGCGTCCGTGGTAGGATCCGATCAAACACAAGCGTACATCTCACAACAATTTTGCTAATTTTTGCCGCTTACGAAAACTTCAGCCTGCGTGTCCGAGAGGAAGTTGAGCGCGGGATTCCGAATCACCACACCGATTGTAGCTGATTACTTGATCTCCTCCAGTGAGCTCAATGACTTCAAGGTATTTTGACAAACGACCCGTTTCCGCGAGTTCAGATCTCCGTGACAGTTTGGAATCAACGAGCAGCGGGGAGTTTGAACTCCTCCAGAGAACACATACCGAGCGCTGTACCAAAAGCGAACCATTCAGGGAGCAAGCAGCTAAGGCGTAAAATTTATTCATGATTTTCATGCACAACTCGTTTCGTTCCCTCCGGCCAGCAAAAACAGCTTCCTGTAACTTACTAGCCACTGTCCGCTCAGTTCTATGACGCGGAAGTTTCTTTGTTGCGAGACCATCACTGCCCTGCTGGTCATCTTGACCGTGTCCACCCACCGGCTCCCGAGCCGAATGCCTCGCCTCCCCGGATCCGAACACTTGGAGTGATTCGTCACTGCTCAACATAACTTCCTCGTCGGATCCTTCTCAGGGTTAGGATCGAGTCCTCGACAATTCTGAAATATTTCCAAGCGAGGAAATCGGAGGAAAAAAATCGTAGCCATCGCGAGCGAAGTCTCTGGAAACATTGTAGACCTTCGAGGCGCGAAATAGCTCAGCCCAAGGGAACAGCGGGAGGATATAGACCCGCGGTGGGGAGATCGGGGGAGCGGAAGAAGGCATACGATCCATGCTATTTTTTTCTCTTGCCAACTTGCAATTTTCCACTTAAAGAACTTTCCCCCCACCCGGCTGGTTGCTCTATCATTGAGGGCATCACTTGACTCTCGCCGACAGCGTCACCTTCAGGGAAAATCGGGATCAGCGCCGCTGATGTTTTGAATGGAGGCTTGTCTCTCCGTTGGCAAACATTTCAGATCGCTACCGAGCGTGCCAGGCGCTGCCGCTCTCCCGCTATCGTTTGAGCGAGGAATCCGGCTCGGCGTATGCATTTTTGGGACGTCATCCGTTTTTGTGAGCTCTTCCGCTGCGAAGCTTCCTCGAGACATTTCTCGATTCGAGCTGCGACCTCTGGATCACGTGAACCTGCGCGGAGGTATCTTTTGTGTCTATTGTGGGAGCCACAGAGAAGGAAGAGTAAATAACTGGCTGTGAGGTTGAAGACATAACCCGAATAACTCCATAATTCCTCCATTTGTCAAAACTCATATCTCGCGCCCAAATGGTCGACTCGACCGCCGGACTCGGCAAGAGATGCGGCGGATCCCTACGCAGCCATTCATACTTGTTTCCTGAATATGACGTCTGGAAGCCGACTGAGGAACATGAATTACCCGTCGAGTTCACTTTCATTCGCTCAATGCGACGTCGGAATGGAGCGAATACGTGATCGACCCCCTGAAATGGAATTTCCGCCTCCTTTTGAATCCGTGGGCTCGAGATCCCGCGTGCCCCCTCTGAAGTCGCTTAGAACCGGAGATCGAAACGGGGTGACAGTACAATTTCACTGCCCATTAATCAAAACCCAGCACTAAGATTCGAGTCTGTATTTGGATTGGAGATATTCCGCTGCAAGTGTCCGTGATTTGACCCTCCGAAATATAAGTTTTTTTTACTGCTGAGTCGTCTCAGGCCTCGAGCAGAGGTCGTCGTTTTGCGAAACATGTAAGGATACGCTCTCGAAGAGAATCGCGCTGATCTCGACGACCACCATCTGTTGGCAATGAACATACGAGATTTATGCATTTGCTCTGCATTCGGTGTCGATCTCGCCGTCGTTCTCGTTGTAGTCGTCCTGCTCATCGTAAGTTTGATCATCGTCAAGGTGGAGGAGCGGTCCACAAAAGAGACAAACTTGCTCACGTTCTCTGGATTCTCCGAGATTTCATTCAAGGCTCTTCGGATCGATCGACGCTTTACGTGCTCGCCGGACGAGCCGGACGAAGGGCTTCCCATCTGATCGAAGATCGGGGAATTCAAGAAGTTCATACGGCTATACGTTTCCGGTGAATATTGTCAGCTCGATCCGTTTTGACTGCTGAGGTTTCTCGCTCGAGAGAGATATTTGCGGTCGCGATGAGTCGGATGAGAACTTGCATAGGGAACTCGTCTTCAAATAGTTTCTGAAGAGGATCCGAGCGACAGCTGTC